>NC_040017.1:26851018-26856602 GCF_000972845.2 Larimichthys crocea
GTTTCACTCCACAATAAAATCCACAACTCTCAAACATTTGGCCACACACTCATCTGTGACTATAGATCCAGTTATATGAATATTAACTGAGCAGTCATTATTCTCACAGAGTACCTGGATGAAAAGTTTGATATTAATGTCAGCTCTGAGCAGATATAGCTGTCAGATAAGGTTATCTTGGCTTCACATGAACTCTAGCAGTTCGAAACAGCTAGCCGATATCTGTGTACAGGGGCGCCTCCAGGAAGTTTGGGCCCCATGACAAAAAAATCAAATTGCGCAGCTGCTGTCCCCACATCTCTAGGACCTAACTATCCCATCAAAAGCTTTACATAACTCTCATCAAAGGCGTGCAACTTTTTTGCGTCTTGTAGTTCAATACTAGTACTAGCACAATATTTACTGCTGGTGATTTGTATGCTCAGTCGCATACAGTCTGGCAGTGCAGTTCACTATTGATGGAGATTAAAAGCCACCAAAAAATGTGCTAAAGGCCATTTTTTTACAGTATAATGTATTTTTATTGTAAAATTTCAAAATGGAAAATCTCTTAACATTAATGAATGATTCAAAAAACAGAAAAGTGAATGAACTTAAAATATATTAATTTTCAATCATAAATTAACATCATCCTCTCAAAACAATGAAAACAGCAGATATTTTAATTTAGCTGCACATAGTCACATGAAAATAAAGTCGACATGTAAAATGTATTTCCAACCAGGTTTTATAGTTCTACAAAATAGATCAAGTGATCAATAAATCAACATTTCTGTGTTCAGGATTTAGTGGGTGGGTCTGAAAATTGACAAGAGATTGACATCCTCCTCTGTCTTTCATCTCTCTCTTTTCTCTCTTTCTTTTCTGAAAACCAGATTTTGTGTTACTAGTGACATTTTGAACACTGCAGCTCTGGCACATACTAACTGTCTAAGACCGTCACTGATAAGTGGCTCAGGCAGGACCATATGGCAATAGGATGGGTATTTTGGTCAATGGGGAATTTAACTTTACTGCCCAAAACACGTAAAAACAAAGAGATAATTAATTTCAATTATATTTGAAATATATAACTCAATGATGGATGGTTTGATAATTTTTATTGGTGTTTACCTATTTTCTGGGCCCTGACAGGGGAAGTAAACAACTCCACTCTATTTGATATGACCAAACACAAACTGTTAATAACTTGTCATTAATTGTCTGTGCATCCTGCAGGCAGTTCATCTCTCTGCAGATAGGTGGCCTCATCCCGGGCAGGACATGAAGGCCAGCCCAGGATGGATGAGGCCAGCGGCCAGGCCAGCCCGGTGCCGCGGTGTAGGTGGGAAATATGGGATCAGGTAAGCTCCTCAGCTTCATCAGCCGGAGCAGCATTAACTGACACATGGAGGAAGACAGGACACGGTGCCTTCAGAATAAAAGCACTGCTAAGGCGATAAACTTGAATTCTACTAAAGTTAGATCATTGTAGTTAAACCGAAATGCAGCCCTGTTCAGTCAGCTACAAATTAAATGATCATAATAAGCAAATTAATTAAATAAGTACAATTAATACATTAACAAGTAAGTAAAATATAATAAATAAATAGATAAAAAGTACAATTAATAAAACCAAAAGTAAAATATAATAAATAAATAGATAAAAAGTACAATAATAAAACCAATAAGTAAATATAATAAATAAATAGATAAAAAGTACAATTAATAAAACAATAAGTAAAATATAATAAATAAATGGATAAAAAGTACAATTAATAAACAATAAGTAAAATAATAAATAAATAGATAAAGTACAATTAATAAATCAATAAGTAAATATAATAAATAATAGATAAAAAGTACAATTAAAAACATAAGTAAAATAAATAAATAGATAAAATGACAATTAATAAATCTATAAAATAATAATAAATAGATAAAAGTACAATAATAAAATCAATAAGTAAAATATAATTAATAAATAGATAAAAGTACAATAATAAAACCATAATAAGTAAATATAATAAATAATAGATAAAAAGTACATTAATAAAACAATAAGTAAAAAACAAATATAAAAGTACAGAAACAAAATGTAAGAAGTGTCATGAAGGGAAAAGTCGAGCCTGTGGAGACGAAGCATGGAGAATGTTTTAAATGTGCATTAAATCATGTGAATAACTGCGAGTCCTACACCTGAACATATCCTAAATCGGACTCTAAAGGGACATATGTGACATGTTGCTGTTTGCAGCTTTACTTTGAAGGTGGGCCCGGGGCTTGCAGGTTCGTGCTGCAGGCTTGATGCTGATGGATCTGTGATGACAGGAGCTGCTGGGAGCCGAGGAGGCAGCAGGTGAATCATTACCAGCTCCTGTGTCGTTTTTTACCGCCTCACCTGTTCAACTTACACAAACTCTCATCTTTGAGTTTGGCGGAAATGTTCCTGTGTGTGTGACAGGTTCCGCCCTTCACATAAAAACAAAAACACCAGCTGGACAAAGAGACGGAACCACGCCGCAGACTGGACTTAGCAGGTAGCATAAATAACTTGTGGCTCTGAAATGAAGCCTGCGTGTTCGTCCTCTGTGCTCGGGTCGTGTTGGATGATATCTCCGAACAAGAACACAAACACTCGTAATGTGACGCAGTCGTCATTAATAGCTGAGCGGTTAAATTTGCATAAAAATACTTTATTCCTGACGTGGAGGAACTGACCTGAGGCCTGTAGCGCCGCCCACAGTAAACAAAGAGTCTATGTGTTAGTCTGTTGTTGTCATATAGATTAACCTCGATAATGTGTATTAATGAACATAAATGAATCCAAATGTATTGTTCTTTCTTTTTGTGCTGATGTTTCACTCCACAATAAAATCCACAACTCTCAAACATTTGGCCACACACTCATCTGTGACTATAGATCCAGTTATATGAATATTAACTGAGCAGTCATTATTCTCACAGAGTACCTGGATGAAAAGTTTGATATTAATGTCAGCTCTGAGCAGATATAGCTGTCAGATAAGGTTATCTTGGCTTCACATGAACTCTAGCAGTTCGAAACAGCTAGCCGATATCTGTGTACAGGGGCGCCTCCAGGAAGTTTGGGCCCCATGACAAAAAAATCAAATTGCGCAGCTGCTGTCCCCACATCTCTAGGACCTAACTATCCCATCAAAAGCTTTACATAACTCTCATCAAAGGCGTGCAACTTTTTTGCGTCTTGTAGTTCAATACTAGTACTAGCACAATATTTACTGCTGGTGATTTGTACATGCATGCAAGTCTGCATACAGTCTGCAGTGCAGTTCACTATTTGATGCGAGATTTAAAAGCCACCATAAAAATGTGCTAAAAGCCATTTTTTACAGTATCAATGTATTTTTATTGTAAAATTTCAAAATGGAAAATTCTCTTTACATTAATGAATGATTTAAAAAAACAGAAAAGTGAATGAACTTAAAGATATATTAAATTTTCAATCATAAATTAACATCATCCTCTCAAAACAATGAAAACAGCAGATTTTTTAATTTAGCTGCACATATGTCAGCATGAAAATAAAGTCGACATGTAAATGGTATTTCCACACCAGGGTTATTATAGTTCTACAAAATAGATCAAGTGATCAATAAATCAACATTTCTGTGTTCAGGATTTGGTGGGTGGGTCTGAAAATTGACAAGAGATTGACATCCTTTCCTTTGTCTTTCATCTCTCTCTTTTCTCTCTTTCCTTTTCTGAAAACCAGATTTTGGTTTACTAAGTGACATTTTGAACACTGCAGCTCTGGCGCATACTAACTGTTACTAAGCACTGTCACTGATAAGTGGCTCAGGCAGGACCATATAGTCAATATGGATGGGTATTTTTGGTCAATGGGGATATTTAACTTTTACTACCCAAAACACGTAAAAACAAAGAGATAATTAATTTGAAATATATATACTCAATGATGATGGTTTGATAATTTTATATTGGTGTTTACCTATTTTCTGGGGCCCTGACAGGGGAAGTAAACAACTCCCACTCTATTTGATATGACTCAAACACAAACTGTTAATAACTTGTCATTAATTGTCTGTGCATCCTGCAGGCAGTTCATCTCTCTGACAGATAGGTGGCCTCATCCCGGGCAGGACATGAAGGCCAGCCCAGGATGGATGAGGCCAGGCGGCCAGGCCAGCCCCGGTGCCGCGGTGTATGGTGGGAAATATGGGATCAGGTAAGCTCCTCAGCTTCATCAGCCTGAGCAGCATTAACTGACACATGGAGGAAGACAGGACACTGTGCCTTCAGAATAAAAGCACTGCTGAAAGGCGATAAACTTGAGTTCTACTAAAGTTAGATCATTGTTCCATATTGTTGTCATACTGTAAGATAAACCTTCCATTCACATTGTCTACTGGCGGGAAGATGGAGTTAAACCTTTGAAATGCAGCCCTGTTCAGTCAGCTACAAATTAAATGATCATTTAATAAGCAAATTAATTAAATTAAAGTACAATTAATACAATCAGCAAGTAAGTAAAATATAATAAATAATAAAAGTAAGTAAAATATAATAATAAATAGATAAAAAAGTACAATTAATAAAACCAATAAGTAAATAAATAAATAAATAGATAAAAGTACAATTAATAAACCAATAAGTAAAAATATAATAAATAATAGATAAAAAGTACAATTAATAAAACCAATAAGTAAAATATAATAAATAAATGGATAAAAAGTACAATTAATAAATCAATAAGTAAAAATATAATAAATAAATAGAAAAAGTACAATTAATAAAATCAATAAGTAAATATAATAAATAAATAGATAAAAAGTAATTAATAAAACCAATAAGTAAAATATAATTAATAAATAGATAAAGTACAATTAATAAAATCAATAGTAAAATATAATAATAAATAGATAAAAGTACAATTAAATAAACAATAAGTAAAATATAATTAATAAATAGATAAAATACACTAATAAACCAATAAGTAAGTAAATATAATAATAAATAGATAAAAAGTACATTAATAAAACAATAAGTAAAAAACAATTAAAAGTACAGAAACTAAAATGTAACAAAGTGTCATGAAGGGAAAAGTCGAGCCTGTGGAGACGAAGCATGGAGAAGTTTAAATGTGCATTAAATCATGTGAATAACTGCGAGTCCTACACCTGAACATATCCTAAATCGGACTCTAAAGGGACAAATGTGGCATGTTGCTGTTTGCGCTTTACTTTGAAGGTGGGCCCCGGGGCTTGCAGGTTCGTGCTGCAGGTTGATGCTGTGGATCTGTGATGACAGGAGCTGCTGGGAGCCGAGGAGGCAGCGTGAATCATTACCAGCTCCTGTGTCTGTTTTTACCGCCTCACCTGTTCAACTTACACCAAACTCTATCTTTGGTTTGGCGGAAATGTTCTTGTGTGTGACAGGTTCCGCCCTTCACATTAAAAACAAAAAACACCAGCTGGACAAAGAGACGGACCACGCCGCAGACTGGACTTAGCAGGTAGGCTATAAATAACTTTGTGGCTCTGAAATGAAGCCTGCGTGTTCGTCTCTGTGCTCGGGTCGTGTTGGATGATATCTCCGAACAAGA
>NC_040017.1:26856692-26996528 GCF_000972845.2 Larimichthys crocea
TTTAGAGCTGAGACTGCAGGTGTCACACAGGTGTGACTTTGATTAAGAGACTGATGTGAATAGAATGCAGACGACATTCTCACTTTGAATACTGACATGGAGTCAACTGTCAATTCATAGAACATTAGCTACTGTTTTTCACTGGAAAGTTCATCTGTACATCAACTTATTTACAGAGTGTTTCTGTCTCTGCCTCTCTCTCAGGGGTCACACTTTACGAGGGTGGTGGTTGTGAGTGGGGAGATGAGACTGGAGAGGTTCATGGTTCTAATCAATATGGTTATGATGGAGAAGACTTCATATCATTTGACCTGAGCATCAACATGGATGCTTCTACCACAGGCTGTCCTCACCAAACAGAGATGGGATGCTGACAAAGCTAGAATAGAATTCAATGTGATTTACCTCACACATATATGCCCTGAAATACTGAAGAAGATTTTGATCTATGGCAGCATCTTTCTGCGGAGAACAGGTAGGATCACATGACCTGAAGTGTCATTGTATCATCACTCCAGTCAGTCTGATATGAACTTGTTTTTGTCTCTTTGTTTTGTGTGGTAGATTTGAGTTAGTCCTAAACAATCAGTACAGACTGACATTTCTGGATGCTGAACATTGACACTGTGTCTCTCTCTGTCTGCAGAGCTTCCCTCCGTGTCTCTCCTCCAGAAGACTCCCTCCTCTCCAGTCACCTGCCATGCTACAGGTTTCTTACCCTGACAGAGCCATGATGTTCTGGAGGAAAGATGGAGAGAGTTTCATGAGACGTGGAGCACGGAGAGATCCTCCCCAACCATGATGGACCTTCCGATGGGCGTCGACCTGAACCTTTCATCAGTCACACCTGAAGACTGGAGGAGGTACAACTGTGTGTTTCTCTCTCTGGTGTGAAGAAAGACATCATCACCAGACTGGACAAAGCAGAGATCAGGACCAACTGGGTAAGACTGGGTTAGAGGGTGTGAATGGGACTGCATGTTGTTTGTTTGAATTCACGTTGTGAAAAAAGTCATAAAATATTACGTATGAAATCCTAGATGGATGTACTTCTGTTCTAACCTGCTTTATCTGGACCAGTTTGATTTTTTTTTTTATTTAACAGAGGAGCCGAGTCACATGACCGTCCCCATCACTGCTGCAGTGGTTGTTCTTGCTGTCATCCTCATCACTGTCACTGGATTCATCATTTACAAGAAAGGTGAGTGTAACTAAAACTTTAAGCAGCTGTGGGCTGCACAGAGGGGTGAAGGGTGATTTAATTTAAGATGAATAATAATTTGACTTCCCTGAAATCAACAATTAGAAGTAACAACAACGTAACTGTGTAAGGCTCCGAGCCTGTCCTGATAATATGACTATACCATGATGATGTGGGAGAGAAGTGATGAGAAAGTAAGACTAAACAGAAGGAACAGAAGTTTGAGTGATAGAAGAGGGATCATATTTACTGACAACTGGAACTGAAATGATTTCTCTTTTGATTTCAGCCTCACGTCCTCCATCTTGTAAGTCAAACTTTTATTTTTACTTCAACTGATCGACTCACACTTTATGCTGCAGTTAAAAAGTGTTTTACATTATTGTGCAGATACTTTTTAAAGACGGTTTCCTGTATTTAATGTTTCTAAAAGTTCAGTGCGGTGAGTGAACTTTACACAGTCTAACAGTTTGTTTCTCATCTTACAGCTGCTGACAGCTCTGAGCTCTCTGAGAATCTGAATCCAGAGACCTGAATGACAAACAGTTTCCTCAGTGGACACATTACGTACTCTTAGCAGAATAAAAATGGAAAGTGGCCAAGATGGCTTCCTGAAACCATAGTTCAGTGTGATTATGATTCATGCACTTGAGAGAGCTGGGACTGGTAGGACGTTCCACCAATGGGGAACAACAGAGAAGAAAAGTCTGGATTGCCTTAAACGAACAGGTGCCTGTATAAGGGCATTCCAGTAGGTAGGTGCAGAACTGGAGAACTGCCATCACGTTCTGGATCATCTGAAGGGGTTTCACTGTGCAGACTGGGGGCCCGTCAGGAGGGCATTACTGTAATCTGTCTAGGATGACCACAGCTTGTGTCAGGAGTTGAGTAGCATGTTGACTTAATTAGGCCGATTTTTATCATGTTGTAAAGTGCAAAACAGCATGACCGGGCAACTGAGGCAACATGACTGGAGAAGGTTAGTTGGTCATCAATCATAACCCCAAAGTTTTTCACCACCCTGGTGGGGGCGAGACATAGGGAGTCAATTCTGCTCACTCGGACCTACTTGTTGTATAATGTGTATTAATGAACATAAATGAATCCAAATCAAATGTATTGTTCTTTCTTTTTGTGCTGATGTTTCACTCCACAATAAAATCCACAACTCTCAAACATTTGGCCACCACACTCATCTGCACTATAGATCCAGTTATATGAATATTAACAGCGCATCATTATTCTCCACAGAGTACCTGGATGAAAGTTTGATATTAATGTCAGCTGAGCAGACTAGCTGTCAGATAAGTTTTCTTGGCTTCACATGAACGTCTGGCAGTACGAAACAGCTAGCCGATATCTGTGTACAGGGGCGCCGCCAGGAATTTTGGGCCCCATGACAAAAAAATCAAATTGGGCCCCTCTGTGCAGCTGCTGTCCCCACATCTCTAGGACCTACTTCCCATCAAAAGCTTCACATAACTCTCATCAAAGGCTTGCAACTTTTTTGCGTCTTGTAGTTCAATACTAGTACTAGCACAATATTTACTGCTGGTGATTTGTACATGCATACAGTCTTGCAGTGCAGTTCACTATTTGATGCGAGATTAAAAGCCACCATAAAAATGTGCTAAAAGTCATTTTTTTTACAGTTTAATGTATTTTTATTGTAAAATTTCAAAATGGAATTCTCTACATTAATGAATGATTCAAAAAAACAAAAAGTGAATGAACTTAAAGATATATTTTTTCAATCATAAATTAACTCATCCTCTCAAAACAATGAAAACAGCTTTTTTTTTACAGAATTTTGAATTTAGCTGCAACTATGTCAACATGAAAATAAAGTCGACATGTAAATGGTATTTCCACACCAGGGTTATTATAGTTCTACAAAATAGATCAAGTGATCAATAAATCAACATTTCTGTGTGTCAGGATTTAGTGGGTGGGTCTGAAAATTGACAAGAGATTGACATCCAACTCTGTTTTCATCTCTCTCTTTCTCTCCTTTCCTTCTCTGAAAACCAGATTTTGGTTTACTAAGTGACATTTTGAACACTGCAGCTCTGCAGCATCTAACTGTCACTAAGCACCGTCACTGATAAGTGGCTCAGGCAGGACCATGGTCAATATGGATGAGTATTTTTGGTCATGGGGATATTTAACTTTTACTGCCCAAAACCGTAAAAACAAAGAGATAATTTATTTGAATAATATATATACTCAATGATGATGGTTTGATAATTTTATATTGGTGTTTACCTATTTTCTGGGGCCTGACAGGGGAAGTAAACAACTCCCACTCTATTTGATATGACTCCCACACCAAACTGTTAATAACTTGTCATTAATTGTCTGTGCATCCTGCAGGCAGTTCATCTCTCTGACAGATAGGTGGCCTCATCCCGGGCAGGACATGAAGGCCAGCCCGGGATGGATGAGGCCAGGCGGCCAGGCCAGCCCCGGTGCCGCGGTGTATGGTGGGAAATATGGGATCAGGTAAGCTCCTCAGCTTCATCAGCCTGAGCAGCATTAACTGACACATGGAGGAAGACAGGACACTGTGCCTTCAGAATAAAAGCACTGCTCAAAGGCGATAAACTTGAATTCTACTAAAGTTAGATCATTGTTCCATATTGTTGTCATACTGTAAGATAAACCTTCCATTCACATTGTCTACTGGCGGGAAGATGGAATTAAACCTTTGAAATGCAGCCCTGTTCAGTCAACTACAAATGAAATGATCATTTAATAATACAATCAACAAGTAAGTAAAATATAATAAATAGATAGATAAAAAGTACAATTAATAAAATCAATAAGTAAAATATAATAAATAAATAGATAAAAAGTACAATTAATAAAACCAATAAGTAAAAAACAAATATTAAAAGTACAGAAACTAAAATGTAAGAAGGGTGTCATGAAGGGAAAAGTCGAGCCTGTGGAGACAGAAGCATGGAGGATGTTTTAAATGTGCATTAAATCATGTGAATAACTGCGAGTCCTACACCTGAACATATCCTAAATCGGACTCTAAAGGGACACAATGTGACATGTTGCTGTTTGCAGCTTTACTTTGAAGGTGGGCTCCGGAGCTTGCATGTTCGTGCTGCAGGCTTGATGCTGATGGATCTGTGATGACAGGAGCTGCTGGGAGCCGAGGAGGCAGCAGGTGAATCATTACCAGCTCCTGTGTCTGTTTTTACCGCCTCACCTGTTCAACGTTACACAAACTCTCATCTTTGAGTTTGGCGGAAATGTTCCTCTGTGTGTGACAGGTTCCGCCCTTCACATTAAAAACAAAAACACCAGCTGGACAAAGAGACGGAACCACGCCGCAGACTGGACTTAGCAGGTAGGCTATAAATAACTTTGTGTGGCTCTGAAATGAAGCCTGCGTGTTCGTCTCTGTGCTCGGGTCGTGTTGGATGATATCTCCGAACAAGAAACAGAAACATCTCGTAATGTGACGCAGTCGTCATTAAATCAGCTGAGCGGTTTAAATTTGCATAAAAATACTTTATTCCTGACGTGGGGAAACTGACCTGAGGCCTGTAGCGCCGCCCACAGTAAACAAAGAGTCTTATGTGTGTTAGTCTGTTTGTTGTCATATAGATTAACCTCGTTTGCTTTAAAAGACTCAGAGAGATATCAAAACAGTTTGTTTGCTGATTGTTCTGATGCATTCCGTCACTGGATGATGGACGGATATATTCTGTTTTATTTAGTGTTTTCTTTTTCTGCATGCACTTTGCTGGATTGAGTTATGTTGAGCTTGTTTGACACAAACCAAATAGTTTGGATTAGTAAACGGTGCATGTGTCTTGCTGTCAGATCAGGACCAGAAAAGAGGAAACTGCAGATCAGTTTCAGTTATTTAGTGTTTTAAAGCTGCTGACAGTTTTTGCACCATGTTCTGTTAATGTGTTTTATTGCTGAGTTTCAATACTTGGGCAGAAGTCTTGACCAGCTTTATTACATCTTCAACTCAAGTTTCATCAAGAGTGTTTACTCAGTGAATCCCAGCTTTGTTGCATAATGATTTGATATTTGCTCAGTGTCTTTGATCCAGGTTCATTTTGTCTCCGGGGTCAGTCCACATTCACACATCTTCTCTTTTTCATCTTTTCTTTAAATATCTTCAGCGTTTTCTATTGAACTTCATTAAATGACCAAAGCTGATACAATAAAAACACTATAAAACATTTAAATACTGCTACTAATTATTATTTACACATACAGTATAAACTTTGCTTCCATGTCTTGTTAAACCAAGCTCATATGTTGGGAGATTAAGTTGGCAACTACTGCAGTACTGCTACTACTACAACTACTACAAGTACTACAACTAATGCTGCTGCTACTATTCACTTTTCCACAGCGTCTCCTATTACTGATCATTTTACTGTCACTACTCATACAGCTGCTTCTGCTGCTCTTCTAGTACTACCACTGCTATGTTAAAACTACCAATACTACAACTGCTTTAAGCACTGCTATTATATACTACTACAACTGAATATACCATATATACATATATCCAGTGATACGACAAGTGTCGACACTACTAAGACCACTACTCTTACTGCTACTATTAGCTACTGAATACTTGTACTACTGCTGCTGATTATATTATTGATAGGTGACCACTTCTACAACTGATATTACTATTAACACTTCTACTACTATTGTACTTATTTCCACTACTGCTCTTAAATGGTACTACTAATACTAAGATGTGACTACCACTAGTTTTGCTGTTACTACTGGCATTTCTGCTTCTCTTCCACTCACTTTGCTACTAATACTTTTATTGTATCATTATCTAGAGCCAGAAAAGACCTATCTACTATTTCTGTTACTGCTTTTAAATATTCTCATACTGATACCAGAAGCACTGCTTACTGCTTCTAGGAGCAGAAGTAGGAGGGCACTATAATGACTTATTCTTCTATTAATGTGTGCATCTTTGTGCTGTTCCCAGGTCAGTTGTTGTGAGAGAAGGAATCTCAGCGTTGGAGCCATGTTGTCGGCGGAGGAGATTCTGTGCAGCACGCAGCAGGTGATCGCAGGGCTCGAGGCACTGAGAGGAGAGAACCGCGGTCTGCTGGAGAGCCTTCAGGAGCCGCTGGAGAGTCAGCCGGCGTCGGAGAGCGGCAGCGTGGAGCAGGAGAAGAGCGGCATCATCCGCCAATCACTGGAGAGGATCGAGCTGGGGCTGAGCGAGGCACAGGTACAAATACAACAACGCCAAAATGATAATTTCCTCATACGTGTCTTCTCTTTTTTTCTATGGTGACTAGTAACTGAACACGGCTGTAACCAGTATTTTCATGTCCCTCCAGGTGATGATGGCATTGTCTGCACACCTGGGTTCACTGGAGGCGGAGAAACAGAAGCTGCGTGCTCAGGTAAGATTCTGCAGGAAATAAGAGAGACTAGCAGCTGAAGCGGTAAAAAGACGTTTGGAGGTTTTGATGCAACTTTTGAGTTTTTCAGGAACTTTTGTGGATTTTCTGAAATGTTTTCTTCTTCATGTCACTCCATTGTCCTCTTTTCCTCTCTTACTCCTCTTTTTATTTTTTCCTTCCACATCCACCCTCCTCTTCCTCCTTCCCTTCCTTTCCTTCTCCATCTTTCCTTTCCTTGTTACTGGATTCTTTCTGTATCTTTCCCACCTTCTCTCTTCTTTCCCTTTCTTATTCTTTTCCTCATCTTTCCTTGTCACTTCCTCCGTCTCTTTCTTCATGTCTTCCTCCTCAGGTACGTCGTCTCTGTCAGGAGAACCAGTGGTTGAGGGACGAGCTGGCTGGTGCTCAGCAGCGGCTGCAGGACAGGGAGCAGGAGTTGGTCACACTGGAGGAGCAGAACAAACACCTGCAGTTCATGTCCTCCATACGCAAATACGACCTGGAGGAGCCGCAGCTGGTGAGGAGACGACAATTAAACACAAATATGTGTGTGTATGTTCAGAGCAACAAGAGTTTGGTAGTACTACTTAAAGCTTACTACTGTCAGTGTTTAATTAACAATGTAGAAAAACAACAATGAAAGTGCTTCTTAAAGCTGCAGTAATTTTACCTTATAGCCTCTAGGAGGCAGAATTAGTCCTGACAGATATGTAATGTTATCCACAATGGCACATAGATTAACTATTTGTTATAAAAATTCAGCTTTAATAATTACAAACTGTTAGTCCATTAGTTTTGAAATAGAATTGGCATTCTTACTAACATCCACAATATATTTACACAATATGATGAGATAATTTATCTGCAGTTCCAGCCTGGATCGTGGCATCGTTTTCTGAACTGTTTGTTTCTCACTTCAGGACGACAAAGACACGTCTTCCACCAAAGAGTCTCTGGATGACCTCTTTCCTGCTGAAGACGAGGAACAGTCACAGAGTAAGACTTTCCTGGAGTTTGTGAACGTATTTGTTGCAGACTTTAATGACAGTTTAATAATAATGAACGGTATGTTTTTAATCAGCATAAATGTGACAGTGTTTCACACAGCTTGTTTTTGTCAGGATGGTGTGAGAAGTCTAAGTGGTTTCAAAAGCTAGTGAGAAAGTTTGTTTGTAATTTGGGTGAACTGATCCTTAATTAATATTTACGTGACGCTTCCTGTTTAGACAGTTATGATCATGCATATTGTTTATATGCTAATTTATGACAATTGATGTCTGATGTCTTTGTGTGCTGTTGTTTTCTTCCCCATAGATAAACTCAGGGTGTAACTGTATTGCTGCTGCTTATATTTTTACTCTTCATACACAGTAAAGACATTTCTAACTCTGATGTCAAATTTTGGCCTCTGCCTCACATGCAGTGATAATGAGTTTTCATGTGAGTCACACCATGCCTACAAAGATGGCACTTCTTTATTGCAGCTACAGAGCATGAGATCATTTAAAGCGGCTTTGAATCAAACCCTGACAAAAGTTTAAAGTGGAGAGATGAAAAGTTGATCAAACGTAACAGATTGATTTCATCTTCATCTAAAGTCATTTAGAGCCATCTTTGAAGAACTGCACCTTCCAGACTCGTATCATATTCCTCTTTGCATTTCTTGTATTTGCCTGTTTACTGCTGCTCAGTGTCCCAGCCTCATCACAGTAGTGCAGCGGCCGCAGCCCAGCAGGGCGGCTACGAGATTCCTGCCCGCCTTCGAACGCTTCACAACCTGGTAATCCAGTACGCGTCGCAGGGACGATACGAGGTCGCTGTACCACTTTGCAAGCAGGTGAGAAGGTTGTCCGTGTTGTTGTTATATAACAGCAACAATAACGAGATCTGAAGCATGCACCGGCTCTGGGTTCTTCCTCACCAGAGACATTAAAGCTCCGACATCTAGTTTTCCAAAGTTAGCTTTCTTCTCAACTACAAACACACTGGACCAAAGTGTCAAGTCAGTTTTATTCATATAGCATAATATCACAAATTACAAATTAGTCTCAAGCGACTAATATAATCTGTTTGATACTGTCTATACTACTGGCTCAACACAGGCTTTGTTTGGTGTCATTTCATTATTTTTCAACAGGCTTTGGAAGACCTGGAGAAGTCCTCTGGCCACACCCACCCAGATGTAGCCACCATGCTGAACATCCTAGCGCTGGTGTACAGGTGAGGCCAGTTACCATGGAAACAAATCTAAAAAGACTATTTCAGTTTCAGGCATTGATGACATTATTTCAGATTTTTTCCTGTATCAATGAGCCTGATTGGTTGGGAGCTGTCACATTGTGTATTCCTGTATAATCTATTGCACAATAATCTTTTTCTGAAATCTGAACTACAAATTTTTTTTTTAATATAATGTTAGAACTCTTTATAGGTATTTCCCAAAGTCAAGTGATTTTATATGAAAAGTTCAGAGGTGACCGTCAGTGTTTTTCTCTACAGAGACCAGAACAAATACAAAGAAGCAGCCAACCTGCTGAACGATGCTCTGGCAATCCGGGAGAAAACTCTTGGAATTGACCATCCGGCTGTAAGTTACCTTTCAATAAACTGCTTTAATAACTCCTGACACATCGTGAATTCAACTTGGACTAAAAAATTGATTTATTTGATTTTACTTTGTAAGTAAACAAACCTTTTTTGTCAGGGGCAGCAATGTTTTAGTGTCCTGGGAACATCTTCTTGGCAGGATCTATTAGACATTTGAGAATCTGTCTCATTTTGCTGCCGGGAGTGCTGCCTGTGTGTATATTACATTGTGTATTTGTGTGTGTGTGTGTGTGTGTGTGTGCAGGTGGCAGCAACACTCAACAACCTGGCAGTGCTTTATGGGAAAAGAGGAAAATACAAGGAAGCAGAGCCGCTGTGTAAAAGAGCTCTGGAAATCAGAGAGAAAGTGAGAAAAGACACTTTTATTTTGTTGTATTTCTATTTTCCTAAGAGTTTGAATCTTCCACAAAACACTGAACGTCAGGATTTTCCATGTTTTATCTATCAGACACTGTCATTGTTATGAAAAGAATCATGGATTTTGTGTCTGATCGTCCCCTCAGGTTCTCGGTACAGACCATCCTGATGTGGCCAAGCAGCTGAACAACCTGGCACTGCTGTGTCAGAACCAGGGGAAGTATCAGGAGGTGGAGCAGTACTATGAACGTGCTCTGCACATCTACCAGAGCAAACTGGGACCAGATGATGCCAACGTGGCCAAGACCAAAAACAACCTGGTGAGAAGGAACTGCAGTTCATTTTTACATTTCACGTTTAAAAACAGTAACATCACATAATTTCTGTCAAGATTTTAAATCCATAAAGATGTTAAATTTTAAACTGTTCCATTAGCAGCAATATTGTCAAATTACACAACATTTTGCTCTTTCTAAACTCATCACTTTTCCTGTTTCATGGTTCTTTCTCAGGCGTCATGCTATCTTAAACAGGGGAAATACAGGCAAGCTGAAGCTCTTTACAAAGAGATCCTGACCAGAGCACATGAAAAAGAGTTTGGATCTGTAGAAGGTACGAAACAACAGGAGATGTTATATATCTGACTGTAGTCTGTTAGGATGTAATGACTTTGAAACGCACAGTAAGACACTAGATCACAAAGAGAGCTGGTCTTTGCATAGGATATGTTCATATTGGTTTGTTACTGGTTCTGTCCTCTAGGCGATGGTCGTCCCAGTTGGTCTGGTGCTGAGGACAGCGGCTCCGGCCAGGATGGACTCAGTAACCTGAAGCGCAGCGGCTCCTTCACCAAACTCAGAGAGTCGATACGCCGAAGCAGTGAGAAACTGGTCCGCAAGCTGAAAGGAGTTGGAATGGAGGAAACAACCCCGAGGAATGCTGGGTAATACTCTGATATAAAGATGTTAACTGTGGCTCTTTAACTGTAGCTGAACCAGATCCCTCTGGCTTTTTTTTTAATATATAGATTTCATTATAATCTTCTGTCCTGTTTTCAGAATGAAGAGGGCAAACTCTTTAAATATGTTGAATGTTGGAGCCAGAGAGAGTCAGGACAGCACCCAGGTGAGGAGACGTACTTATTCAGAGCTAAATTCTGCAGAGTTTCTGCAATTACAATCCTAATACTTTACTCTTACCTTTAGCTTATTCTCTAACATCCATCATGTGGTTTGTTTTGTTCCTCAGTCAAGCCGTCTGACAGATATTCGAGGTCTAAGCGCCAGCACACAGAACCTGACAAGACGAAGTTCACTTGGTGGGACCAGCTAACACACACACACCTTCTACATACAACACCTGAACATAACTGGAAGGATGTTCACACGCTGACCATTGTGAGTAATAATCACTCTGTTCGGCCATATCGGATGTCCTACTGTTAAAAAAAAAAAAAAAAAAAAAATAACTGGAAACTTCATAAATCAGTAATATGTATGTATACTTTGACATGCGGGTCTCCAGTAATGACAAATGTTTCCCAAAAGTAATTAGAAAGATGTGGGTCACATGTTGACATATTGACATTGCACTAGAACGTTCCCTTCCTGCTCACTTGAAATCATTCCTTCCTGAATTTAGATTAGTAACAAGTTAAATATGAACTTAAAACAGAAACGGTTTTGGTGAACACAAAACTTAATAATAAATAATATTAAATAATACCAGCATTTATACTGTAAGAAAACAAAGTTTTCACAAATGTTTTGACATTTCTATGTTTGCGTAAATCAATCAGACACAGGTTTAAAAAAGTCTGTACTACAATTAATTTTACATTTGAGGTATTGGGTGTCTCCTACAGCTATTGTGCCCTTTTTAGGTACATTTGTTTAAAAACTGAGTTATTTATATTTTAAAGATGAAACTGGACCATTGACATTACGGATTGTCTCTTTAAAATGTTATGCATTCTCTCTGGAGAAGCACAGGGATGTAAAGTTGTTTGCACAATGATCAAAATGTAAATGTTACATTTGGTTTACAAGGGTGACGTTAAGCTATCAAGTTTGTAAAGTTAAGGAAGTTATTTAAATGTTTTGCCTTTTTAAAATGTGGACGTCATTGTGATTAAAAACAAACGTGTTTACTTCAGCTGTATTGCACCACAGCTTTAAGGACCAACTTAAAAAAAAAGATTAATATATTCCCAATCAATTGTAATGGGTGGTAATTCATCTTGACAGTCTGTTCAGAGGGTTTTCATCTATCTGAATACCCAACGTTATTGTGCCTGAGTCAATGTCGTCTGATGGCCTTCAACTGGCCTTGGACTGAAGTTAAGTAACTTGTCAGCACAGTACCGTTTACTCAAAATGTCACACAAACTGAACATAAAGGAAACTGCGTGACTGTATACAAAGAAGCGAAAATTAGGCAAATGGGCGTCTGTTTAAGTTCAACATGTTTCAACAAACAAGCTTAGACAAGCCAAATAGACGCAAACTGCCCAGAGCCAAAAACAGACATGCACACAGTTGGGGGCTAACCTGTGAAGACGAGCAGCTAAAGTGCAAACCAGAGACACAAGGAGTGAATACTGTTTATTTTAAGATTAGATGGATGGAAATTCAACTCCAGGGATGCACAAATACAAACTATTTGAGTCTATCTGCCCCATAGTGGTAAAATTAGCCTAATGTAGCTTACTTAAGTACATCTTTTTCAATCTGTAATCTTACATTCATGCTTATTCACTGAAATGCCTGAAAAACTCAATTATACAAAATCTTCTTTAAATGACTTAGATTTCTTCGTGCTTTCATTTATAATAGCTAAAATTACTTGAACTAGTTAAAACTTTGCTGCGTGAGTAAAATATATATCTACCTTCCTCCTTTTTATGTTGATACAAGACGGAACAAAACAAACACTCAGGAATGTTCAAAGTAAGATACAGAGTCAAATAAATGAAACTTTCTAGGAAATCTTGAGTCCCTCAAAATTACATTTACCACTCAACCCTCGTGGATTTTATTCCACAGATGTCCTCTGAGGACTGACTTCTATTTTTTTGCTCAAACATACTGTATATCCTATTTTTCCATGATGGAGAATGATTGTATATTTGCTGTGGTAGAAGAGGTCACTGTTTGTTTTAAGGGCTGAAATCGCACTATGTTAGTTACTGTAGCAACTACAGTCTGTTAATGAAATGTAGAAACTGGACTACATCTTTGATGCTGTGTTTATTCTGGTAAATATGAATGTTTGTATTTTATATTTGCAAACTTGAGCTGAAATAAATGACAATAAATTTAACATCCTTGTACACTTTTACTGCATGTTGCATGGAAATAGCTTTTGTTTTATGGCTTTATGCTTAGTTAGTTTTGTTTGAATAGCTGAGCTACATCTTTTTTCAAGTGCAGGTACTTACCCTTTACTTGTTTTTGTCAGGATGGAAAGGCCTCTTTAAAAAAATGATTAACGCTTTTCCAAGAAGAAACACAAAAGTCATCTGTTAAATACAAACATTTATATTCCCCCTCAAAAAAGTACAGAAATATTCATGTTCAGTATAAAATGACAATGTACAGTTGCAGTAGCAAAGGAAACAGTAGTCGTGCCTGTATGACAGACGCCATATGAAGCGATGTTACACTCACAGATGAAATGACATTTCTGTGGTTAATGCAACGTTTTGACCCACTGATGGTGACTGAACACATCTGTCATGTTTGGATCCAAAACTAACAAATGCATTTTTTCACAAAACTCTGGAAATGTTGCAAAACAGCTTGTTACTGTTGTTGATATTTGAGTTATATCCTCTTATTTTGCATCTGTGAGTAATCTGTAATACTGAATACATACACTGAGTATATAAAATGTTAAGACAGTCTCCATAAAGTCCTGAATTTGTTTGGATCTGATGGGATGTGAGTTGTCCTGGTGTGGTGAACTCCATACATCGCCTGCTGTTCGACCCAGTTCTAATCATCGTACAGTAATGACGTCATTGTAACGGCTGCTGACCCTGTCATGGGCGTTGCCATAGTGACGGCATTATGCAGCGAATGTCACCTTCAGGTCTGATGAGCAATCTGGGCGATTTTCTGCAGCATCTCCTCTGACTCCAGCTGCTCGAGAGTTAACAGAGACAGGCCCAGCTGGTCCTCCTGAAGGGAGGGAGAGGTTGTTAGACAGGTGAGTGGTTCATCATCCTGATCAATATACAGCTCTAAGTAACTCAAAATTAAATAGATGAAAGAGTGAAGCTGCTACATACTAAAAACAGACTATTGGCTTAATAAGAGTGAGAAGTCAAATGACTTCCAAACATTTGATGTGATCTCGCTGGGCAAGTTAAAGTACATAAAAAATTACTGATTCAAATCAAAATCCTTTACTCTCTCGTTTCATCGCACCCAATGTTAGAAATGATTGAATGCAGCAACTGCATGTCCTGTCTAGACAGGATGTCCTTTTGTATCTTTTATGATGAAATTGTGATCACAAGAAAATGGTTCAAACAGCTAAATATGCTGAAAATCAGATCTAAAGTGCAGATTTGACAAAGGTGTGCTGTGAGTCGTACCTGTCTAAACGGCTGAGCCATTTGCCGCAGGAAGTGCTTGGAGAGCTGGATGGTCTCGTCCACTGTGAGGTTCAGACTGCCGTCACTGATGTGCTCCTGGATCCAGCGAGGAAGCTTTCCACGTTTGTCTGCTCGGGCATAACGCTGTGGACAGGAGACACAGTCATCACTGATCTTCACTCGAGACAAATCACTCCAAACTTTAATGTCAGAAATCAGAAAACTGTGGTTAGTATAGGGCCTACCAGCAGTGAATCTAAAGCAAGGTGTGCCTAAGATAATATGTGTTTATAGGCATGTTGCAGTATGGTGGGATCAAAAGAAGAAAACGATGTAGACTAGGTAGAAACATTACACACCTTGTCAGCAAAAATCATGAGTCCGTAGTCTGTTTTGCCTCTGATGGCTCTGCCCACACACTGTGCCGCATGACGCATGGCATCAAACGTCAGGAAGTCGTTCTCTCTGATCTGAAACTGATCCCGAAGGTACTCCAGACGAGCCTGAAACACGAGAGTCCGTGAGGAACAAAGATCGTAACGCTGAGTGATGACAGTAAAACTGCCCAATCAGACTGAAGAGAGCAGGAAGAGGACATGAGATTTATATGAAGACATCTGTTCCTCTTTTGACCATGTGAACATCTTCACACACAATTCAGGCACTCAAACAAAATGGCAGAGGGTAAATGTAGTGCGCACGCACGCACGCACACGCACACGCACACACACACACACACACACACACACACACACACACACACACACACACACCTTTAGGATGCGGCTCTGCGTGTAAACATAAGGCACTCCAAACATGATGACTGCTCGGCCAAAGTGGTGCACTGAACAGAAAACAGAAGATTTACAGTTATGTAAAGAGAAAAAATGAACTCAACATGAACACATACACTTTTCCATATAAAACCATGAAGATCTAATTTCCTACTGAATCAACATTTCCCTATAGAAAGTTTCCTCTTGAGTCGTCTCAGTAATCTGCAGCATCCTGATCATTTACCGAAATCGATTCCTTCGGAGACCTTTCCCCTGGCTACAGACAGCAGGATGGCTCCTCTGCCGTTCTCACAGGCCTGAAGAGCAGAGACAGAACATGAAGACATTACCATGATAGCATCTTGTTTCTTTACAGCACTGCTAATGCTGAATTGATAAATGACAGGCACTTTTGATATCGTAGGTCAGTAAGATGACTGGTGACTCTCTGACCTCCTGGTATTTCTCCAGGGCCATGCTCGTCTCTGCAGCATCCGGAGTCTCTATGAAGATCAGCTTGTTTCTCTGGATATTCTCCAGGATACCCTGCAAACAAACAAGTACAAAAACTGAAACCTTTTCCAGATACATCAGTGAGATTCTCGTTATAAGTGAAGATACGTCCAGTCTCTCTCGTGTGTGTGTGTGTGTTGTGTCTGTCCGCACACTGACCTGTTCATACCAAGACGCCACTATGTTTTCCATGTAGACGTAGCTGGTGAAAAACGCCACAATGCCATCGGGAACGATCGCAGACATCTCCAGGAGAAGGTTACCATAGTTACGAATCACAGCTGGAAACAAAAAAAGAAAACACTTAAATTGATATTTATATTGAACAAAGAATAATATGTTTTATTTAACAACTGTTTTGAGATAATAAACATTTCTGTATGTAAATGTGAGATCATCACCAGTGATGCTGCCTTTGGGACATCATGCTCTAGTAAACAATGATGAGACATTTCTACTCACCAAAGTCTTCTCTGGTCTCAAACTTCGAGCTCAGGGCCACCTGATCGTTCCCCCTGCCAACGATCTGTGTGAGAAAAACACAAAAAATGGATTTAAAAAACTTCAAAGACAGTTTTAGTACAGGTGATCGAGGATGTGGCGTTCTGATACAATTTGTCAATCTTAGTCTTTGACCAGTTCCATAAATTGGAATCCAGACACCGTGAGTGTGTCTATGAAGGTGTGTGTGTGTGTGTGTGTGTGTGTGTGTGTGTGTGTGTGTAGTTACACACCAGAGGGCAGAGGCATGTCCGTGCCAGCGTCATGGTGAAAGATGCCATGGTAACTGGGCGGAAGTCGAGGATTTTGGGATAGATGTCCAGTGGAGAGAGAGTCTAAAGGGGTCAAACAGAAGGAGAAGAGAGTCTGCATGATTTCTCTGAAATATCAAACTGTAAACTGAGCAGAGAAAACAAAGAGTGATGACTAACTCACCCCAGAGGTGATAATGACTGACTGGAACCTTTGAAAAACAGGTTTGATGGCTATAGACGGGTCCATACAGCTGAAAGAAGAACAAAGACAGTTTATAATCACACAGGCTTCTGTGTCCTCTCACACATTTGATTATTTGTCTGCTACCTGCACGGTCAACAGGAGTTCAGCAGCTAGCTGAAGTGGGTTGGTGAAGTTTCATCCCAAAATGTGAAACAGATTTTTGAGGCCTCGACACTTTTCGACATGCAGCAACGGGCCGCAGGTCGGATTGGAACCCTGAGCCGCTGCAGCAAAGACTGAGCCTTCGTACATGAGGCAGATGCTCTACCAACTGAGCTAAACGACACCCCATGAGGTTTCTTCATATTTAACATGCTTCCCCACCTGAAGTGCAGCACAGGGTTGGCGATGGTTGGAGTTCTGTCTTCAAAGGGCTCGATGATGATGGTAAAACCTGCAGACAGAGAAAAATTAAATACAAGATACTGTTAAGAAGATTTCAAAGCCACGCATGTTTAAAACAAAATGGACAAACGTTTTGGAAAATATTTATTGAAACAAAAGTACATCGCAAAATGAAAATGAAGCAGAGGCAGAGACAGGAAACATCAACATAACACACAATAAACTTAAATCTGACTTCCAGCTCACATCTTACTGTAACTAATGTCTGCCAGAGTAATATTTCTTAACAGAGTCTGGCTTCAGTCAGAAGTGTTTCGTACCTTGGCTGTATGTGCTGACCAGGGTAGCAAAGTTGGAGATGAGTGTAACAGCTGAGAAGTCTGCGATGTCGGCAATCTCCAGAGTTCTTAGTAAGGACTGTAACCGCTCTGCACAAAACCTGGAGAGGGATGGATAAAAGATTATGAAGAGACAACGTGTCCAAATTGTTTGGTAAGAAGAGAGCAGATAACGTGTGTTTAAGAGGTGAACACACGATCGCTGTGAAGCAGACTCTGACCTGAGAGGCTTGCGGTCGATGCAGACTTTGTCAAATATGTCTTTGAGGAACTGCGGGGCGCTCTCCTGTACGACATGTTGAACCCTCAGACGAGACTTCAGGTACTCCATGAAACGTCTCAGGAAACCAACAAAGTGCTCTGCTGTGCGAATAGTGCCAGGGACGGCCTCTGAGGGAGCAGAAAGAAAAGCTGTGTCAGCTTTTTATCTGAACAAAATTCAACAAGTAAACAATGATGTCCAGTCCTACCTTGAAGAATTTCGTCTGGTAACACAGGATTGGCGAGGTAGACGTCCGTTTCCCTGGCAACATTGGCTTCCTTCAGCCCTTCCACCAATCGCCTGTACTCCTCCTTCAGTTTAGCAGCGTCTGTATCTTTTATCCTATCAGATGGCAGAGGAGGCGGGACAGAGATGACAAAGGGAAGTGAGCGCTGGAGGTAATAACAGGTACAGGTAACAGTTTCAGTGCACTTCCTGTCGACCTCTGCCAGGCTCTTACTTGTGAATGGTGTTCTGAAGTGTGTCCACGTTGTTCTGGCAGCGGTCGAGCGTTCGTCTGGTGATGTTCACACTCATGGAATCAATGCACACGTTGTCTGAAGAGGAAAGAGTCATCTTTACATTAGCTGATGTTAAGATCTCAGTTGACACTTACATAATATATAAATATATATTAAATATAATAAATTAACTTAATATTCTTACCTATATTATGAGCCTCATCAAACACCACTACAGACTTCTTGGCCAGCTCTTTGGACACCAGATCAGCGATCTTAGGGTCCAGCAGGTAGTGGTAGCTGTACACTACTATGTTAGCATGCAGGATCTGAAGACAAGAGAGAAAACAGGACCAGATTCAAGTACCACAACATTATTCTGTAATCCAGTAGGCTACACATTTCCTGTTTGCAGTGGTCTGTACTGCAACGTACTGAGTAGCGTGCCAGATAGTACGGACACCAGCCTTTCCTCCTGCCAAAGTCTTTCAGGTCGTCAAGGTTGTAGATGCCAGCAGGAAGAGGAACCTGTCGGCCGACTGCATCAAACTCCTGCACACACAAACCAGAGCGAAGAGAAGAGGCTCATGACAGATAGGTCACCTTCACACATCAACGAATCAGTTTGGTCTTCTCAAGCAAAACCATCGACTGCAACATGCCGGTCTGAACTGGATGAAGTCAGGTGACTTCTTACCTCATAGAAGCGACATAGAGGCAGGTCGGGCTCGCTGTGACGTTGTGAACGAATGTATGAAGCCGTCAGACTGTGGCACTTCCCATCAACCTCCTTACCGTAGCGCAGAGCGCTCACCTGGACAGAAGAGTGAAGGTAGACGAGCATTTACATTCAGCAGACACAAAGAAGAGCAGACAGCTTGGTTCTGTATCTAAAACACGCTGCAGTTGTTCGAACCTCTGGGTGGATGCAGAGGTTTTTTCTGGAGGAGAGGGCCAAAGCCAGGAAGTTGTTGGTCTCTCCTGTTTGCTTGCAATAAAACTCCATCAGCTTCTTTAGTTCCTCCACGACCTAATCAGACAGCAGATCACATAAATGATACAAGTTCTGATGATTTCTATTCACACATCTGTGATTTCATTTGACAATGACTCACCTTCTCGATCTCAGGAACTGTTCTCGAGCAGTAGATTAGCTTCGTCACCTCCAAAGGAAAGGCCTGAGACAGAGAGAACTTATTAATGTGTCCATGTGGCATCAGCTGATGGAGAGTCAGAGGACACAAACTCCAGCACACATGCATACACTGCTAAACTCACCCTTTGGTACGCAACAATGAGAGACAGCAGAGAGATGGTCTTCCCTGTTCCCGATGGCATCTCCAGGACTCCATGACCCTGAACAGCATGAGAGGACAGCAGTTACCTCCATGAGAGGACAGCAGTTACCTCCACGAGAGGACAGCAGTTACCTCCACGAGAGGACAGCAGTTACCTCCTCCATGAGAGGACAGCAGTTACCACCTCCACGAGAGGACAGCAGTTACCTCCATGAGAGGACAGCAGTTACCTCCACGAGAGGACAGCAGTTACCTCCACGAGAGGACAGCAGTTACCTCCTCCATGAGAGGACAGCAGTTACCTCCACGAGAGGACAGCAGTTACCTCCACGAGAGGACAGCAGTTACCTCCACGAGAGGACAGCAGTTACCTCCACGAGAGGACAGCAGTTACCTCCACGAGAGGACAGCAGTTACCTCCACGAGAGGACAGCAGTTACCTCCACGAGAGGACAGCAGTTACCTCCACGAGAGGACAGCAGTTACCTCCACGAGAGGACAGCAGTTACCTCCACGAGAGGACAGCAGTTACCTCCACGAGAGGACAGCAGTTACCTCCACGAGAGGACAGCAGTTACCTCCACGAGAGGACAGCAGTTACCTCCACGAGAGGACAGCAGTTACCTCCACGAGAGGACAGCAGTTACCTCCACGAGAGGACAGCAGTTACCTCCACGAGAGGACAGCAGTTACCTCCACGAGAGGACAGCAGTTACCTCCTCGAGAGGACAGCAGTTACCTCCACGAGAGGACAGCAGTTACCTCCACGAGAGGACAGCAGTTACCTCCACGAGAGGACAGCAGTTACCTCCACGAGAGGACAGCAGTTACCTCCTCCATGAGAGGACCGCAGTTACCTCCGTGTGTCTGTCCTCACAGAAACAACATCACTCCTTTCTTCCACTGTGAGCCTGTAAACATCATGTGTGTGTTGACCTGAGCTCACAGCTGACTGACTGACTGACCCACCTTAGCGTCCAGCGTCCTCTTCAGCTCCAGCATGTAGGAGTACTGCTCAGGGTAGATGTAGTCATACGGAAAGTACACCAACAGCCCGTCGATGTTGAGCCTGGAATCAAACAACAGACAGTCAGCTGTTTGTGTGGACAGACAGAAAACTGTCTCACACAGACAGAAAACTGTCTCACACAGACAGGTTCGATAACACCTGAAGCTGCGTCAGCTAACATAGCTGCCGCTCAACTCCATGAAAATGTTTTTTATTCCTATAAACTCACTTCATGTTTCAGATGTGACGCGGCCTCTTCTTCGTCCGTCAGTTATCTGGAAACATTCATCGAAAACTTCAGTTATGTGGAAACATTCATCGGTAACTTAACAACACAATGCTGCTGCTTCCGCTTCTTCTTCTACGGCTTCTGGTTTGTTCACATGCGCATTACTGCCTCCGATGGCGGGAAGAAGAATGAATCCTTCTTCTTCATCTGTACAGATAAACGTAGCGTGTTCCTTTGTATGCTCATTTTTTTGTTGACGCCAAAAATATATATATTCCAACCCACGAGTCACAGCGCGTAAATTTACATAAGCTTATATAATATTTTATTTTGAAAGTTCTTACCGGAAGTTATAGTATGCGGACATTGACGCTAACTTGAAACTTAGCTTGTAGTTCCTGCCTATAGCCGCTAGAGGGCGGTGTGACACACAGCGCTGAATGGTGGCGCTATGCTGTATTACTGCCCTCTTGTGGTCACAGTGTTGAACTGCAACACATCAAATTAGTAAAAACAGCGTCACTCACTGCTAATACTTCCGGTAATTACTTTCAAAATAAAAATAAATAAAATACCTAATTTTCTCGTGGTTACTCTCAACTTCACCAAGTGTCAGACTATCAAGGGACATATAGACGGTGATCGGGGGTATCGAAGGAGCTTACAGCTAATGCTTTCTGGACTGACAATTATAATTTAATGACCTTTTTTCATTTAATTTCAACTTGCTTTAGCTTTGTCACTATATGTTGAAAGGATTTACTAGAGAATTTTATTTTGAAAGTCTTTACCGGAAAAGGTTGTATGCTGTCATATCTGCATTGATGCTAACTTCACCTCTTTGGTTGCAGTTCTTGCATGTGGCCACTAAAGGGCGCTATACGCTATACAGTACGTCTTATGGCGGTGAGTGTCGACTGCCCTCTTGTGGTCACAGTGTTGAACTGCAACACATTAAATTAGTAAAAGTAGCGTCACTCACTTCTAATACTTCCGGTGATTACTTTCAAAATAAAAATAAATAGAAAAACCAAATTTTCTCACGGTTACTCTCAACTTCACCGAGTGTCAGACTATCAAGGGACATATAGACGGTGATCGGGGGTATCGAAGGAGCTTACAACTAATGCTTTCTGGACTGACAATTAGAATTTAAAGACCTTTTTTCATTTAATTTCAACTTGCTTTAGCTTTGTCACTATATTTTGAAAGGATTTACCGGAGAATTTTATTTTGAAAGTCCTTACCGGAAAAGGTTGTATGCTGTCATGTCTGCATTGTTGCTAACTTCACCTTTTAGGTTGCAGTTTCTGCATGTGGCCACTAGAGGGCGCTATACGCTATACAGTACATCTTATGGCGGTGAGTGTTGACTGCCCTCTTGTGGTCACAGTGTTGAACTGCAACACATCAGATTAGTAAAAGTAGCGCCACTCACTTCCATCACTTCCTGTGAACACTTTCAAAATAAAATAACGCCATGGACGCGAGCTAAAACAAACATATACATACATCTACTTACATAATTTTCTCGTAGTTACTGTCAACCCGCTCCGAGTGTCAGACGGTAAATTGTGATGGTGAGGTAACGAGAAGGAATCTGCGTCCGTTAGCAAGGCTAACATGTTAGCAGGCCAGTCCGTAACGTAGCTGTTATTGTTAACTTATAGGTGATTGGTGGTGGCAGTGGAGGACCTCGTAACTAATGCTTGCTGGACTGATAATTATCCTTCCCGGACCATTATACTTTCACAGTATAGTGACAAAACTAAAGCGATAAAATTAAGTGAAAGTACATACCGGAAGTTGTAGTATGCTATCATGTCTGCATTGACGCTAGTTTTACTAATTGAATATGTTGCAGTTTTACACTGTGACCACTGGAGGGCGACAAATACTCTTATACTCCTATAATCAATTAGTCAGATATAAAACGATTGTTTTATAGTATAGTATAGTATAGTATAGTATAGTATAATCTACATCTACATTTATACTGATCATCTATATTAACGTGTTGAATTATTACATCATATTTAAAATACAATTTTAACATCCATTGAAGGCATCCAAGTGTCAAAGTAAATAAAACCTACAGATCAACACTTCAAACTGAACATGAACCAGTTATGTGTTAATATTTCAGTTAATATTATGCTCACGTTTAATCACATTTAATCACAAACTTACTGATAAACTCCAGCAGCCGAGTTTCTGGGATGCTGGATAATGGTTTTCAAAATAAAAGTAAACATGAGCACTTTCAAATGAATTTACCAACCTAAATAGTACAATTGATGAGACCTCTTAATAGATACATTATAATTGTTTTTAAATCAAATTAACTAAATCATGTTTTTTTATTTTAATTCAATTATTATTATGCACATGTTTGTTTGTGTTTCTGTGTGAAAAAATGTCCACAAAGCCTCAGTTTTCTTTATAGGAACGTTTTATTCTTACATTTATACATCATAAATGACATTTGAATAATAGGCTACTGTGATAATGCAGACAGTGAGTGTTAGGGAGGCCGACGGTGAGCCACAACATGAGAAGAAGGTGTTGATCTCGATGATCTAGAAGCAGCATGTGTCTTACACTTAAAGCAGTTTCCATCTGTCACTGAGCTGCTGGTATGAAAGGCTTCACTAGAGACCGCACAGCTCACATCCTCATCAGTTACAGAGGGACAGTAAAATCAGAAGTTCTTCACATTTCATCTGGCATTGAAGCATTACAGTAAACAAGTGAAGATATTAATATTCAGAAACATTTAGAACATTTCAGGCAGCCAGAATAAATCAGGACAGAAAATGAGCTTCAGCATTAAAACTCTGTGTTTTGTTCAGTTTAGTACGACTGCATGTGGAATTTAAACTCTGCAGAGAGATTCAGTCGCTGTTCCCACGACAGATAAGTGAGTCCTGCTGCTCCTGAATTTCCTTCACAGCTGCTGATTTCTCAGTCTACAGACACTCACATCTCACTCAGTTGGCAGTTTGTTAACCATTAACAAGCAGAAAATTCTCAGCACAGGTCAGATTAGGAGACAATACACTGCTTAGTGGCTGGCAAAGAAAAGAGGAATGTGTGGTATCAGTTTGACTGCAGTTCTTCTCTTTGTTAGCTTAGTGTTTAAGTGTTCATGAGTCTGAGGTTCAGCTTTGATAAAGGCTCCTAAGGACCAGCCTGTTGCCTTGGCTGTTGTCATGTTGGGCAGCAATGTCTCCACCCTCCACTCCAAAGTTCTCCATCCCTTGTCCTCCTTTAATATCTGTATAAACCATGTATAAAAAATATCTGTACATCATATTAATCTCTCCATTCTTCACAGCTCGCAGCGGTTGTCCTCAGTCTTGTAGCGGTCCATGATACTCAGGACATCCTCTAGAATAGATGGGCCCAGATCCAGGTCTAACCCCGCCATAGAGTCTGACCGGGGCACACCGGAAGAGGCTGTAAGACTGGCCATCTGGAAGGGAGTGCAGGGTGACTCACTGCGTTCACTCCTCAGATCCTCGTTGCTCAGGCCCGCGTCAGAATCTAAGCTGAGGCCCCGGCGTACGTCCAGGGGCCCGCAGTTCTCCGACATGGAGTCCTCAGAGGAGACCTCTGAGAAGGAGCCAGAGGAGGGGACCAGCCTGCGGATGTTGGGGGAGAGGGAGATGTCTCTGCAGGGCTCTGATGCCAAACGGCCAACCAGACCGTTCTCAAAGAGTGACGGAGTCGGGTGCTGCTGGCTGTGGCCGTCTGTGTGACTGTAGCCGTTGGCCTGTTTGTGGCTCGCCCCTGTTGGCTGCTGATGGTGGTGGAAGTGGTTTTGCTGGGAAGGCAGAGAAGGTGGGGAGGGGTCGTCCAGGTGGAGCCGTGGAGGTTTCGGTGGAGCCTGTTCGTGGGCCATGAACACAGGCATGGAGACGGTGTTCTTCAGCAGGCCGGAGGAGGAGTGCTCATAGTGATACCCGTTGTAGGCATAGCTGTGTGAGTCCTGTCTGGGGGTGACGCCATCATCCAGGCGTCTCTCCACGCTGTGCGAGCGCGAGTGCCCGTTCTGTGTCCGGCTCACCGATGGCAGCATGTTCATCTTCCCCTGGAGGAAACCCACGTCTCCAAACATGTCACCTTCACCTTCGGGCCCCACATGGGCGCTGTGACGTACATCACCCAGCGGGGGGCTGATCATATCACCTGAGAGGACATCACGAAGCTTCAGCTTCTTCCCCTTCTTGGGAGTTGTAGTTTTTAGGTACATTGGTGTCTTTGCTGGCATTTTGCTGGTGAGGGGATTCAGTCTTTGAGTATCTGTCGGTTTCTACAGGAGAGATGAAGCGTCAGCAGCAAGAAGCTCTTCTCTCTGTTTCCACTCCCAACTGAGCGACCCGGTCTGTGTTGCTCCAAGTGTGTATACAAGTATTTAGGTCGGTCAGCGTAGCGATAGCAACCCCGGGGGTTGTGCCTCACACTGACATGTGACTCTGGGGGAGAGGAGGAAGGCCTTGACCTCAGCTCAGCTCAGCTCCCTCTGACTTTCCCTCAGACACAGAAAAGCCATTTCCAAGTCAAACACTGCGTCCTTTCCTCCTCAGATCACACACACTCTCGCCTTTATCTCTCCTCACACACAAAGAAGATGGCAGCCTCTGTCTGCTGTTGGGTCGGTTCTTCAGAAGCTTCAGGAATGTGTCATCAACACGTTGATCTGTGAGGAGAAAAAAAAAGGAGTCAGAGATGAAGAGAGAGGGAGGAAAAGCGAGGGGAGATCGATGGGGCAAAGGGGAAGGAAGCAGGAGGTGGGGGGAGCAAGAGGAATGAAGGTGGGAGGAGATTTACAACCTTTTTTTCAGAGAGCCAGAGGACATGATGGAAAACACTCCAGGAATCCCGAGTGTTTGCTAAGAGGGGTCTGCCTGCCCCCAAATTATGTGAAAATGTGTGACTTGAGGTCTTGTGGCTGTTGAGGAGGCTCTTACAGTGAGTCACACGATGAATCAGTGAACAAAACCGCCACGCATTCCCAGAGTCCCCTCAGATTAGTTAGTGCAGACAAAGTGTTGACTTTAAAAGCTTTCTGTGTCCTCGTCATGTGACGACCTGTTATCACTGAAAAATCTGAACACTGTGAATTATGGGATGACAGTCAGGTCACCCTGAGGCTCTGTGATCCTGTGAGCCCAACACCTTCCTAATGTTCCTTTGTATTCAACACTTTAAACATAAAGAAACCCACTGTGGTCAGAGGTTTAGTCATCAATTAACGTATAAAACTAATTATAATCATGCAAATTAGACCGTAGCTCGTTCTGTAATGATGAATACAGATGTGTATTCTTACTTTCTTGTGACTCACACGATGCCTGAATGTCCTTCAGATCAAAGTGATTTAAAATAAGCAGCAGAGCTTTGAACAGATCGTAGATGTTCATCTACGTTCTGACCCGCTTTAATGTTTACTGAGGAGATGTGTGAGGAACGTGTGGATCATTGTGAATCCTGAACCTTAACGTTTCCACCAAATAAAACATAAAATAAGATTTCTGTGTTGTGTCATTTGACTGAAACTTGAAACAGAACGAATAAAACATCTTTGTTATTATTACTGACCGGTGTTTAAATCTTTAAACATTTCAGTAAATTAATGTGAGTGAATAAAAAGTGAAATCACAGAAATAGTTTTAAACTCTTGCGTCATCATCACAGTTCCTGTGAACGTTCACACAGACTCGACGTTCAGGTTGGTGCGTGGGCGAACCTCACAGAGATGAACCTGAGATGTTGGATCATAACACAGTTCATAGCTCTTCATTTAAGTTGCATCTATTCTTCTATGTGAAAATGGTCACGGCCATATGAGCATGTGGATTTGATAACAGCGTCCGCTCGTCTGAAAACCAGAATCCTCCTGTGATTGTGCTCTGGGACAAACTGTCATCAGCTCGACTTTTCTGGAAACCCACAACACCAACTGTCAGTGGTGTTCCTCTGAGAGGCGACCCAAAGCTATATTTCATTTTTGGTGGAGTCGTGTCACTTTGCAGGACGAAGAGTTCAACAGAACTTCATGTGTAGCCCCAGAATGACGTTAGACACCCCGGGGACGACAAGCTTTCACCACCAGCTATCCGGTTTTTCCCGTCTTTAAACACGAACACTGAGACTGAACTCACTGAAAGAGTCTGCATGAACACAAACAGTGCTGTTACATAAAAAGAGAAAACTCTGGAATAACCTTGTCATGGTGAATGTTCATACTATCATGAAGTGGATGAGTTAAATGAAGCTTTATCAGTGTTTGTGGTGTCGATAAATTTACAGTTTGGATACTGATTTGATTTGACTTGAAGACATTGAGGTGATATTTGTTTGTCGTCTATCTGTCAGTGACATACTATTCAAACAGCTGTTAAATGACAAAGACATGAAGTTTCCATCAATGATCTTTTGCTGAGTCACCGTTTCAGCTGGAGTTTGACAGAAGCCGCTCCAGACGAGGGGGGTGAGGCGTGACTCAGCTGATACAACAGACACATTTACTGTAGGTGTGTTGTAATCAGCTCATGCTGACACACATCTGATCAGACACATGTCTGTCACTGCAGAGGCTGCAGACCCACCGGACCAGTTTCTGATTAATCCACCCCAAGAAACTTCACCGTTAACAAAGACACCTCATTCTCAGCCATGAGAGCTGCACAGCATCAGAGAATGTTTTACAGTAACTGGAGCTTTTTTCATGTAGCACCAACATCCATAAACCTACTGTTAGTTTATGATGACATTACACCTGCACCAGCTGTACTTTGTGTTCAGTAATTAGCAAATGTTAATGCACACTTAGTGTCAGCTGGGATTATCAATGTGAGTATGTATGAGCATTAATGTGCGAAGAACCTTCATCTTATTCATGTTGGTGAACCTCATTTGAACTGAATTATATACTGACATTTAATTTATAATAATTCTGCATATTTTATAAACTGATCACATGTTTTAGATGTGAAATCTGCATTTCTTTATATAAGAATAAAGGTGTTTGTGTGTTAGAGATCAGCGATGGTCAGGTGAAGGTAAAGGACTGAGACACACATGACAGGCTAAAGCTTGATCTGAACTCAGTTACATTATTTAGTAAAGAAATAACTTAGAAATAAACGCTCACAGAAGATCGCAGATAGTTAAAACTGTGCCTGAGGTTAGTCCTCGTTCTATTTCTTTATTCATAGGACTGTTCTTCCACTTGTTTCTTTCTCTCCAACATCTATCAACCACAAATGAGAAAGAAAACAGTCTGAAGTCTGTGAGGACGTCTGAGCCACAGACTCATTAGAGATGAGATCTTAAACAGCTCAGTCTAATTTGGGCCTCTGAGAGTCATAAAGAATGAGACATTAACTTGTCAGCCTTCATTTTAACACAAAGAAAAACAATAACAACCTTATTCATACTGCTGAGATCCAAGCAAATAAATGGAACAAATGAATCAAACAACTGTGTTCACAAACTCCCACATCTAATGAAGAGAGGACGAGCACTGTCTGCTCCATTAAAGCCCACGTAAACAATAAAACACACATAAAACACATGAAAATCATAAACAGAACAGAACCAGCCAGAACTGGTTCGGGAGGGTGGAGCGAGTCCTGCTGAAGTGCTGAAGAGAGTTTCTGTGTTTTGAACATATTTCCCATTGATGAATGACGGATTCAGAGGGAGGACGGGATGTGGGGGATCTGCCTTCATCCAAATAAGGGAAATGAAATCATAAATCTGCGTCTGTGAAGTCTGCAGGATGACTAAGCACACACCTAAATCACCTTCCACTACTGCAAAACTACCGAGGGCCTGAGTCACACGTCAGATCTTGTTTATCAAGAAGCCAAAGTTTACATTAATGCTGGCAGAACAAAACTTATTTTAAATGAGCTTTGTGATCTGGAGACACGATGTCACATGATCAGACACTGTCTTGAATATCTAGTTTTGTTTTTGTGACTTTAAGGGTCAAGGTGGTCACGACAAAGCTGTATTCATTCATTTAATCTGAACCACTCAAGCTAATTTAACTATCCGTTTACAGCCTCAATGAACCAACTGTTATATTACTGCACACTCCAACGTTTACACCAGTTTGACCAGTTTTCACTCACAGAAGGTCAGTGAGATAAATGTAGGTGATAATACAGCAGCTCAGCTGTTCTTTTATGTTGTTAAAGAGGTAATTCAATCAACGAAGACACACACACACACACACACACACACACACACACTCCGGTTACTGAATACAAAGTAGGTTGTAAAGACAATCAGAGTTATTCATCTGATCTTATAACTCTTTGATTTTTTTTTGGTTTATGTCTGTGTTCAGTTTGACATGTCTTGGTTAGTTAAGGGGAAAAAGTTGAAGTCACATTTAAGACATTAAATATTCTATATACACTGACATAGTTTTCACATATGCCAGAAAAAAGTACAACCACACACACACACACACACACACACACACACACACACACACACACACCCTAACCTAATTGACCAGTCTAAAGCCTAAAACCAGGTCTCAACCCTCACACAAAGAGACATCCGGTCAGCGTGTCTCTTAGACACTGATCACTGAAGCGTCACTTTCGGGACGCTGCTGATGCAACCAGCCGCAGGAGAGGCTGACCCGACATCTGTTTCTGCTCTCAGGCTCCATTTGGTGCTTGTCTCCACTACAACAAAATCAGCGAGCCACCCGTGAGCCCTGTCATCTTCTGGGACAAACACATACAAACGATCCCCCCTGAACGCACGGCAGCACCGCTCCTTTCATTGTTGTTATCCGCAGTCTCTTGCGTCATGCGTAATTGCGCACAGCAGGCGACTGTTGACAAAAAAGCTTTTTATTCGTCTGCACTAATCCGTTTGTTTTCAGCACAAAGTACTGAAGCTGTTTCTCTGGATTACCTCGTGAACTCATTCTCTTGCTGTGTTTTACTTCCTGACTCGTTTTACTATCAGTGAAAATATGAATGTTCATATTCCTGAAACCTGGTGATGCAGTGTGGACTCACCGAGTCAGCGGAGTCTGACTCATGTCTCACAGAGTCTTACAAATCTGAGAACAGGTTTTGGATCACGTTTCTTTCTAATGAATGCCACCACTGCATTAACCAAAACCACTAATCAAGAACAGAGAACAGGTCAACAGCGCTGCTGAAGCTTAAAGATAAAAGATAAACGATAGTAAGTTCAAGGATAGTGTGTGTGTGTGTGTGTGTGTGTGTGTGTGTGTGTGTGTGTGTGTGTGTGTGTGTGTGTGTGTGTGTGTGTTATGTAACCGCAGCCTCTGAGATCCTCTCTGTCCTCCTGCAGGCTGTCTGCTGACTGATTGGTACCAGTGGAGCAGATCTATCTCTTTCTGGTCTAATCCACGCAGACAGTCACAGATACATCACAGCTATTTCCAATCAGGCAGTAATCCCGCTGATTGGTTCAATATTGACCTTTAATTCGTGTTGTTTGTGTGATCTGCCTTTAAAGGTTCAATAATGTTACATTTCGTGGTAGCTGTTGTAAAATACTTTAAAATATCCAAGTCTGCAGTAGATCACTTACACATACTGTCAGATAGCAGCGGGACGCTGGCGCCCTGCTGTGCTGTGGCAGCAGTGAGAGTTTATTCGTGGATCACCACAGGTAGCAGTAATTACCCAAGTCTGAGTCACTGGATACGTTTTGAAATTGTGCAATATTTCCCGTCGCTGATTTGTTCTTCTTCCTTTTTTGGTGAGTGTCACACAGGAGCAGCCAGGACGCGCCAGATCTGCTCCTGTAACACTTAATCTGCTTAGATATGAGAGCACCAGAACCTGGACTGGGTGAGACTGTCTGATGTAGACTAAATTGTTACTGTGCAGTGATGACTGATGGGTGAAACAAATATAACTTCTCACATGGAGTAACGCTTATAGGCGGACACACTTTACAACAAACAGCCCCTTTATGTAACTTCAGCCCACAACAGTCAATAATATTTCATAAAAACACTGAATCATAATCAGGTGTTAAAATTTAAAGTTTACCCGGTGGATAAAACAAACCAAAGCATCCACATCACAAACTGCGCACGTTGCGCGCGTTGGAACTGAAGGGAGTGTCTCCCGCAGGGTGCCCGAGGCTTTATGTTGACACATGAACTGGAACACTGGTCAGTTTTCCTCTTTTTGTTGGTCACACAATAGAAAACAGTCGGTCTATTCAACAGGTAGGCAGAGTCCAGAGAGCGACCACTGTCCACATTGAAACACATAAAAAGTAAAAGCACCACAAAGAGAAAACATGTGAATTATCGCTGATGTTTACCTTCAGTGTGACACGTTTTCTGTCTCTCTTCTGAAATAAAATCACTGGAGTTGAGTCGTACAATCCACCGACACAGACCTCGGCTTGTGAGCAGGTAAACCTCTTACAGGCGGGTATTAAACTGGCTCTGGAGCGCGCTGGACGGGGAGAGTAAAGGGGGCTCGGCTTCTCTGACAGGAGCGCGTCAAAGCAGCTGCAGTGAGCACAAACAACATCCGGTTGGGAATTTCAAATTAAAATCTTCATCTGGGAACATATGCTGTAAGATGTAATGAGTGGGCACATGGTCGGGATCCATCTAGCCTAGAAATAGCATAAAACATAAAACCTCATTACACAGATGTCTTAAGTAGGAACTACAACACGTGTATTATATTGGCTAATACAAACTACATGTGTGTGGTTTTATTTTTAAAGAAACATTTCTTAGCTTCAGGTTTTACAGTCACTGGCTTGACACCAGCAGACAGCAGAATAAGTAACCAATGAGAGAAGTCTTTAAACAAGTTTGATCACTGTCATATCACGAATTAGTAAACAGGAAATATAAAAAGTAGCATTACAGGTGTCAAAATGAATTTGATCTGACTCAGTTAAAATTGGTCACTGGTTTGACACCAGCAGACCACAGGACAAAAAAACAACAACAGGTTTTTAAATCAGTCTGTGACAATGAACCCATCAGAACTGGTCTGACAAAGAGGACAGAGACAATCTGCATAAAACAATGTTATTGATCAATTTCACCATCAAAGACCAGAAACACTGCTGATGGAGTGCCACCTCTCACTACCTCTTTGATCAACAGGTGTGAAGCCATAAAAAGACAAAGGATGAGAAATAATGCATCAAAACAGATTCATTATTTTTTAAAATGTCATTGTTAAAGTTACATTACGCCCAAAACCGCAGGTGAAACTGACAAGTCATAGTTTTCTGACCACCTGTCCACCTCATACAGCCAGTCAGGGAGCCGTCTTACTGTTGATCTGTGTTGTGACGGACGGTGTGGAGGTGATGAAGGCTCTGTTCTTTCATTTGCTTAACAGCAGGCAGGCAGAAGCCACAGTAGCCAAGCCATTATGATTCAAAAAAACAGGAGCAGTCTCTCACCAGGCTTTGTTTATTGTTCATAGAGGCAACCATTTGTGCAAAAATCATCTCAGTTTGAATAATCCCAGTTGTCCCATAATTGCCAGGCTCCATTTAAAAACCTATCTTTGCAATCTGCAGCTTACAGCTGCCACTGTTTGTAGTGAAAGAGTATTTTTTATTGCTTTTAAAAGCTGCACTAATTCAGTGCATGATTTTAAAGAGGTGAAGCAAATGTGGTCTGCAGAATATATATGTTTGAATTTATTCATCTTTATTAGTCTGCTTCCTGTACATAAAATCCTGCTGGTACGCAACAGTGTCAGGAATTATTTCAGGCTCATGGGAGACAGTGAATTAAACCATGATGGTGTTATGTAACTTGTCTCATCACTAGTACAGAGACCAGTTTAAATATTGTTTACCTTTCTTGACCCTTTGGTTTTGTCTGATATAAAGTCATCACAGGAGCATGCTGTGCAGTTTATTGGCATCTGGTTGCAGAATTTCTGAATAATGAAGCGCACATATTGATATAAGAACTGCAGCTTCAAATATCTGATGTTTGGTCTGTAGCTGCAGCAGCAGTATCTGGGTCAAACAAACACAATGTTTGGTTTGTTTTCTCCACAGAGTTATAAAGCCTCTGCATTATGAGGACTAATTAGGCATTTAAATGGGCCTCCACTTTTTTTACTGCTGGCTCAGTGGAGACTTGCTCGAGCATTAAGTTTGCAGGCACATTCTGGTGGCTCCATCAGGGTTGGCACTCAGCGCAATTACAGCGAGGTAATGAGGATTTAACAAATGAAGAATGCAGACGTTTGCTGTTTGCAGGTTAGTCTGCAGACACATCTTGTTTACAGCTCCTGCAGGATGCCTACAAGGCAAATCAAACCCATTCCCTATTCACTCATCCACTGGTGTGTGCTTTGTGCTCGTCTGCAAAGTACGATGGGCGTCTTTTCCACTGAAGCAGCGTTACACAAAAAGACTGCACACAACAGAAGGACATGAGACGTTACTTTTAGGGTTTCAGACACAACTTTGTTAGCAACACTGTAAGACTTTATTGTGGCCTTGACTGGGGACATCAAACAACACATTAATGTTGCATGTCTGTGTTAGTCTCACAATAATGTTGTTCTCTGTACTACATGTGTTGCTGGACTCTTGATCTCTTCGGGGTTTTGGGTTCCTTGAAGCTCAAAGTTTCATTTTTTCTAAAAACAAGACACACATAGAGAGAACACACACTCCTTATCTGACACCCTGTGAGTGTTTAAAGCCAACTGGAATGTGTAAACTAGATAAGTAGTGAATTACACCAAGTCAAAGATGTGGTTATATCACACAGCAGGGACTGGCGTACGCACACACACTCACACACACACTCAGATATGACATCACCTAAGTAAATCAAGATGTAATCAGTACAGTATGGGGTGGATCTGCTTGAGGATCCATGAAACCATGATGTTCTCTCTCTCTCTAACACACTCATACACACACTCTCCACCAGGCCCCCAGGTGTAGCCCCATGCAAAGACCCTGGGGGAGGTTGGTGTTTCTCCAGCGAGACAAGTCGGGGGTGGTGACAGAGTTTAACCCTGAGCGAAGCTTGAGGACCAATGTGCAGTCTGAAACACTGTGAACAAACTGAAGCGGGAAAAGAAAGGTGGAGAGAAAAAGAGAGGATTACAAGAAGAAGGAGAGAGATTATATTTGTTTGCTCTTTGTAACATGGCACCATCTTGGTTCTGTAAACTGAGCCTGTCTGACAAGACTACAGCCAGAGCCGGTCTGTCCTCTCTCATTGTACGTGATTATGCAACAGGCACATTCAGCCAGGTGGAATTAATTTGTCCCCATGAGACATGCAGTCTCATAGATTTCACAATACAATCATCAAGATTAAACAAAAGTTCTGCTGTTGAATCACTTCCAGTCTCCTTCCCAGAAAGTTTACTGACCTGCTCCTTAAAACTTGTATACAAACTCAGTGAACCCCCTAAATCCACCCTGACATCATGTTGGTTGAATATACATGTTTCTCACAGATGGAGTTATTACATGTAAATACTTCATTTGTTCTGGTCCCAACACTTAACTGACGACATGTCATGTTTCATCTGTGATATTCCAGATGTTTGTGCATGTTTGTGTTTGTGAAGGAATATTAGTTGTAATTCCTTGCATCTTTATGTCATTCTCTGGATTAGTGTCCTAAAGTCCTTTTTGATAAACCCTAACTCAGTGTCTAAATAACTTAAAGATCACCTTAAAATGCTTTGGCCTCAGTCGTCCTGACCCACATAGCCATCCATCCCACAGTGGTTACCAGTGAACGTGGGGTTGTATTTCCATTTCCGAGCAGTGAAACTCATGAGCGACACACAACTGAGACACTGAGTGACCTCATAGCGAGGAATTCTGGGAATCTGTGAGTAAATGAGCCTTCATGTGTTTCCATTTAGTTTGCTGTGATTGAAGCAAACTGCAGAGCCTCGGGGGTGGCAGGCTGAAGAGAGAGCAGAGAAAAAAAGAGGAAATATAATGTAGAAAAGTCAAGAGAAAAAAGAGAAGGAGAGAAAATAGTTTTAACAAACCTTTTCTCATGTTTACAGCTGTGTTTGGGCACAGAGATACACAACTAACAACAACCAGCGAGAGACATGAGAAAAGAGAAAAGAGGCCCTCTGATCAGAGAGATGACCTCAGAGGAAGTAAAGTGGTTTGCAGCTGTTTTCTTCCAAATGATGAATACTCGATCTTGACTCATTGAGCAACATGGAACCTCCCTTCTGTTGACCTTTGACCTCCAGTACTCCCTCTTTCCAACAGTTGAATGAAAACATTTTTACTCAAAGGTGGTTTTCTGATGAGTCAAGAGCTCTATTTCAAAATGAAATGTAAAGGCTGACTTAAAGGACTTGGCAGTGTTAATCATCACCCAACTCTGCAGGTCCACTCAGCTGTTCAGAGCTGGTGTCAGCACATTGTCTTGGTTTTTCAGCCCATAACCTTACTGCTGTAACTCAGTCTCATCACTTTCTCTCTGTAGTAAGCAGCTGTTTCCACCTGCTCAGCACCAAACGGACACAGCTCGTGTCTCGCTTGTGAACATAGTTCAGCATTCAGCAGCTGAACAGCCAGATGTTTCCTTCAGGAGCTGGTGGAGACCAAAACAGAGCTAAACAGAGAGTGAATGTTATCAGGTGGACACAAAGAGACTCAAAAGAATGTTAAGTTGCTCATTGTGACATAACTCAATAAAGTAATAATATGCAACTGTGTTTGTCTTTATTCATCACTTATTTCTTTTCCCAGACGTGCTGTCTGGATTACATTCACAGACAAAGTTCTTTCAACTGAATGAAGTACTGCATTTATCTACCACATTGGAGTCATAAGGAGGGGGTCAGGGTGAGTGGTGACTATACAAAGCCTAGGATGGATGTCTGTAGTCTGCATCCCATGAGTCCTGTGTGGTTTAGTTTATACAACAAAAGCACTTTGGTTTTGGTAAGTGAAAGATCTTCCCATAAATCCTAAAACCTTTGTGTGGCTTTTTCGCCTTGTTTGAAAATAAAGTGACGCAAAGTTGAGATTTACAATTGATCTGAAGTGTTATCAAACACATAAAAACAGAGGAGACTTTACAGATACAGATCGGTTTAGTAAATGTACATCTGGTTAACCTCTGTTAAAGTGCCGTGCACAGCTGCCTTCCTGAGCTTTTCTTTGGAAACCATCTGGGCGGTACTAAATCTTTTCCTGACCTTAACAACCACGGGTTGTGACTAATAGTTTAACAAAGCTGTAGTTGCTATGAGCAAATGTAGAAGATATTTTGATGAATTAAAATGAAATACATTGATTATATGCAATGTCAACATTTTGCGGCTGTTTCTGCTGCCTCCATGTCAAACTAAGTATTTTTGTGTGTGACAAGCTCCTGGGCTGACAGCTGTCAAGTCTGTCCATTTTTACAGCACAAACAATATTTTCTGTAAATTATCTTGACTCAGATGTAGACTGTTAAAGATTATAAACAAAGCATTGGTCATTTTTTACAGTAATTTCAACAACTCACAAAAGTTTCTATATGTGTCACTTTACTTTAACAAAAGAATACTTCTTTTTTTAAATTTATCCTTTGGTGGTTTGATGGTCAAAATTAGCCAAGCATCTCAGTTTTCACAGCTTTCAGTGTTGACCCTTAAAGGAAAGTGGCTTAGATGCTACTGGGTCTCCTTCCAGACGGTGTCTATAAGTGTAGTGGAGCTCTTAGTTTTTCCAGCAGTGTTTTCCAGAGAGTGAGCAGCGAGCGGTTGGAAAGCAAAACAATGAATGATGTAAGAGGACCAAGGGCAAAATAACACGGGACACCGTAAATGTGTCATTCAGGCCTCGAAATACTGAGCTATTAACATAAACACTTCTCAGAGAAACACAGACGCACGTACACAAACACAATGTATCCCCTCCCTGGCTGCAGAGATTACATAACACAGAGCAAGAACACATAAATTAATGCATGCATGTAAACAAAGGTGAAGGTGCACACCTTCTTCACCTCACACACACACACACACACACACACACAGATACACATGTTTAACCCATTCCCCCTCTCTCCCTCTTTGTCCACCCCATCCACGGCTGATCCACCCGCCTCTCCGGCCTCCTTCCGTTCCCACAATCCTCCACTCCTCTCTCTCTCTCTCTCTCTCTCTCTCTCTCTCTCTCTCTCTCCTTCCTCTCCTTCTCCTCTCTCTCTCTCTCTCTCTCTCTCTCCCCCTCTCTCTCTCCTTCCTCTCCTTCTCCTCTCTCTCCCTGTCCAGGCTCAGAGGTCATCCGGATGGTCATAGCCACTGCCCGCCTGGAACAAACACACCGAAATAGACAAAGGCAGAGAAAGAGAGGAAGGGATGGTCACCTCTTTACTTATCACTCAGCCTGAATCAAGCAGGGACACAGTGTGCATATGTGTGTCCGTCCTGACTTCTGCACAGGACTGTTTGAGGGTTAAAGGTCCAGTGTGTATGATTCATGGGAAAGAAAGTTCTCATTAATGTTTTATTACTTGAAAACAAGAAATGTTTTGGTACCTTAGAATGAATTTTTTTATGTCTACAGACACCACAGGTCCTCTTCCACAGAGTCTGCCATCTTTAACTGCCACGTACAGAAGCCCATTACAGAGATGGACAAACTAAACAAGGGGGGTTTGTGTCAAGGAAGGAGAGGGTGAGGTGAGGGGGTTGCAGGCAGCAACTACGTCACTAGATTCCACTAAAGCCTACAGACTGCTCCTTTAAAGCTACATTCAACAATCTACATAAAACATTTCGTCATTAATTATCAAGATCGTTTACTGATCTTTACCAAGAAATAGTTTGGCACATCACCTTTTTTTTTTTTACACTTTTAACACTTTTTGTTTTGTCCAAATTAAATAAACCAGATATCCGTTTGTAACATTTGTAAGCTTGTGTATTAGTTACCATTGGACAGAGCCAGGCTAGCAGTTTACCAGTTTTACAAAATGTCAAATTTTTCCTCGAAGACTCGGTTCAAGGGTTAAGGTCAATTGGTGTCAGTGTCAGGGGCTATATGGAGTGTAGCACAGTTTACAGTACAAACATATGTGTTTATATGTGCGTGATTGACAGACAGAATAGACCTGGGAACCTTAATGGCTAAGCTACAAGACAAACAAACATCCTCATGCCTTGTTGACGCTGGAAAACTTCCAATAGGCCTAAGGTGTATGTGTGTGTGTGTGTGTGTGTGTATCTGGAAAAGTAACACGTTTTTAGGCAACAGTGGGAAACTTGGCAGATGGAAGACTTAAAACTCTCATCAAAGTTTATCTCTGTAAAACATCAGGACTGAGGAGTGGGCGGTGTTTGTGTGTGTGTACTAAAGTGTGTGTGTGTGTGAATCACACTGAGAATAAGAACGTGTATGTCCACTCTTAAACAACACTCAAGAAAGGTAAGTCCATTGCCAGTGTTTACTTCAGTACTGAAGAGTGTGTGTGTCTGTATTTGTGTATTTCTGTTTGTGTGAGTGTGTGTTTTGGAACATGCCAGCCGCAGCCGGTTTTAAATTTATCCTGTGGATTGGTTCAGTCCGCTTCACAACAGGAAGTTAAGATGTTGATGTTGGAGTCTCTGGGAAAAGGGCATTACGAGGCCTGACACACCACAAGTTGTATCGACGTCATTTGAAATTGTTCCCCTGAGTTTCACAAAAATGAGTGCCCCAGTGGATGAACTGAATCTTGAGAGTAAGATGAAAGGACTCGAGCTGAACATAGAAAAATGAAATGGCTCATATCTTTATTTATGCCACTCTCATCTGAGTCTACGAGGTTTGTTTGCCTGCGCCCGTGTGATGCGATAATGCAATGTTCATGTCATATAATACAGACCAGAATAACAAACATTTATATTAATCATATCATATTACTTAATTTAAAGAGAGGTCAATAAACTGAGGACTGCAAAGCTGCCATGATCATGATCACTATCTGGATGAACTGATTTTTTCAGGATTTATCCTCTGGACATCATAAACACTAATGGTAATCCAAAGTAAAGAGATTTAACTAAAAAAAACAGAAATTTCAACCTCATTTTGGTGCCAGACAAAAAGTATGGGAATTACCAAAGACCTGGAGACTCTCTAACAAACCTGTAGAAATGTATAACATGATTTTAAAAAACAGCTAATTTAGATTCAATTTCCATTTATCAGGTACATTTGTATTCTTGCCTTATTCCTACGTGGTGTTGCTTAGTGAAAAAATCCTCCCCCTCATTCTCAAGGCATTAGAGTTGTACTGAGCACTGCTGTGTAAATAAACATTAAGAAAACAGCATGAACACCAGTGCCACAACCTAATAAAACCTCAAAATACACACCAGATGTTTTATAAACTGATTTCACATAACCAAAGACCAACATCAGATTTTTAAGTTATGCATGATTAATTATTACTGACCCATCAAAAGTAAACATTACAGATGCAGATGTTTACATAGTTTCGGAAAATATACTTTCACTGTGGTGAAAAACACTCAGCACCAGTCGAATGACGACATGAACTTTTAATTCATGAACGATTATACAAAGGAAAAAGTTAGGAAGTGAGGAACTGTGCTTCCAGCAGACAGACAGACAGGCTGTCTGGCTTGGGCTCGACTTGAGAATATAATGTTCCTTTTGCCTTTGACAGGAAAACACAGCATTGTTTAGTTTGTTAGCAAAGTGATCCGTCAAGGAGGAGGAATGGGCTCGTCCCACTCTGACCAATATGCTGCATGAAGAGGAAAACAGGAGGAGATATGGAAAGAATTTGTTTTGATGAGCGCGAGGACAGTGACCATCAAACCACAAGTGAAGCATATGGACATGGACCACAGTAACCCCAGCACAAACAGAAAGAAAGGAAAGGAAAGGAAAAGGACAGGGAAGGAAAGTCAATCTAAAGAAAGGAAAGGAGGAGTCTTCCCAGGATGAGAGCAGGGATGGCTGGAATTCTTTCAACAGGGACAGGAAGTAGGGTGTAGGGGGCTTAGAACAGTGTGTGTGTGTGTGTGTGTGTGTGTGTGTGTGTGTGTGTGTGTGTGTGTGTGTGTGTGTGTGTGTGTGTGTGTGCTGTGGCCACATGGGAACTGCAGACTTGACAATCCCAGACTCTCAGCATGACATGACACACAAAGGACACACACATTTACACAGAGGACCGTGACAGACCACATGTGCTTCTGCATTCCCAAGCATTTATCTGTCAGTTCTTATGAGGCCACGTCCACACTAGTCCAGATAACAGGGCTCATATTGTTTCCTAAATCCAGGCACCCATCGGAAGTTGATTCATCACAGGTCATCTCTCATTATAACTTGAGGCTGGTGTTTTTGGCTGCCTGCAAGGCTGCTGACAAAAAATGTCAAGATCTCTGATAAAAAGCACATCCCAAACTAGATCAGGAGCTCAGGAGGACAACTAAACTGGTGTTCACTGACCGCAGGAGGCCCCATGATGACCCTGCAGATTCTGAAAACTCATCTGGAACAGACATCTGGGCCATCCTATTATCTCATGCAGACTTAGTGCTCCTTGAGCCAAACAAGAAGCTATCTCCCTCTTTTAGGAAACATTTAGTAACATTTACACATTATCACCTTATAAGTTGCTGTGTGTGTATTTATCTCAGAGTCACGATGCATCATTAATGTGGAGTTGTGTCTCAGTCCAGTATTCACTCTCCCTTTGGCTTTGTTTTGGACTTCCTCAGGTTTCCTGGGCCTTTGTTTCAGATATGTGGTGCATAAAAACTAAATGCTGTTTCTTTGTGTTTAGTTTTTGCTCTGGGGACAGTAAGCAGACCTGATCCCAGACCATCTGAAAGGTTTGAACACTTCTTACAACCACATACAACTTAAAATGATCAATGAGCCTTTGTACTGCAATTTTTATATTACCAGAGAAGTACTACATGAAACAGCATCAGTTCAAAGAAATGGACTCCCCAGAAGTAAACACTGCTATTGGTCAGCGGCACAAATTTGTATGGTCAACAAGGCTGAATGCTTATTTTAGTAAAATTACATGTTGCTTTGATTGCAAAGACTGATCTGAGATGTATATTTTTACTGGAGATGAGATGAGGACCAGCACACACACACAAACACCCACACATGGAGTCATACATACAGACATAAACACTGCATTGTGTGTGGGCTCAGCTCTGCAGCACTGACTTATAGGAACACACTAATATACACATTCACGCACACATACACACACACACAGGCACCACAAGCATGTGGCTACCACAAAGGCCCCTGTCACATGTTGAGCAGATACATACCAACACAGTGATGTCAGTTTGTTCATCTCAACCTCAGACTGCTGATCTATTCATCAGAAACTCAGCAGCTGAAGGCCACAGTGAACACAGTCCAGTCTCTCATGGTCGATAAACTCAGATTTCTGTGTCTCAAACAGCAAAAACCCATTTGTTCTCTGGGTCCTCTGCTGACATGGGAGTTGTGTGACACTGAATTAATGCCAAACTCAACTGGGTACTTCCAAAACTTTATCATTAGTTTTGTATAGTTTGTACAGTAAAAGAAGACGATACAAGACGGCGAGATTTGTGGTTAAAGCAGAAAGTTGGGCAGCAACAGAGAAGAAGGTCCAATTCTCATGAACATTTGAACTCTCTGGACAAACTATTTTGACTGAAAGAATCATGGTTTGCAGAAAACATGTAAGATCTCAAGAGAATGAAGTTCTTCAGACTTTTAAATATGGAAAATGCTTGATCTGAATGAACTTGATCAGTAACCCAAACAGTGACGCTGCCTTGCAAAATAAAATAAGTCATTGTACTGTTGTGTGATTGACAATTTAATATTAACTGAATTGTCCTGACGCTGTAAACCCCACCCTCCTGGTGCTCGATGGTGAACAAATGAAACTCTAAGAATTGTTTGCATCTCCTGTTTCACTGAAGATAAATGTTTAGCACTCTTTGCATAGTTGGACATTGTATCTTTCCCTGAAGATAACAGAGAAGTTGACCCTGATATGTTTTTGTAGACTGTTCTGAGATTATAATTTTGTGATCACACGCCTACATGATGATTATTGCAGACAACAGGATATGAAAACAAGCAGTAACAGCAGAAAGCACAAGCTGGAAACAACTAAATGTTAGACTTGAAGACTGCTGCTGTACCAGCAGAATCCTGGCTCACCTTTGGATTGGCTGACTGCATGGTTATTGACTGAATATAAATAAAAGCCTTCCTTTCACTGTCACTATTTCAGCCTATAAAAGTTAGAAAAGTAGAGGAACATGTCACTTTCTCCACTGCTCTGTCCATGTTTTTGATTACATTAATTTGAAGTTGATTCAAATATATAACAAGAAAATTTGGTTTATGGGTGGAAACATTTTGTAAATTTCTCATTTGAGCATAATCCATAATATGGAGCAGTCATAAGTAACAAATCTTGCTTGTCAAAAGACATATACATTACATATACATTATAGCTTCTGCTACAACTATAATATGAATATATAATTCAGCATTCATTCACAACTCTTAATATAACTTGTTTCTGTCAGTTTAAATTACAAAATAATACCCTGTGGTCACAATGTGACCATCAGATTATTTTCTTAATGTGGTTCCTACTATATTACACGTATATAAGTCAGCTAGTCTGAAAGGTTCATCATGAAGATCACATTGGTCTAGTGTTCAAGTTCAGGTTTTAATAATTATTAATTATTATTAAATAAAATGCTAATTAGGTTAGTTGACACAGTACAACAGCTGACATTTCAGGTCATCCATATCGTCCATGACATACGCGTCCTACTGATATAATAACAAGTCATAACACAATGTTGGTGGCGTATGCAGTGTTTTATCTCCTGAGATGTCAGCTCCAGCACACACAGTTCCTACTGGCCTAATAAACAGGATGATAAAAGAGCTTAAATATTGTGTAAATATTGTACACCATAAAAGCAACATCAGATGTATTTACTCGAGACTGTGAGTGGAATTTGCCACAGGTGGTTGGTGCAGTTTCACAGTCTGAAAGTCATGGTCAAGTGAACTCAGCTCGACTGCCTCATAAAATAATGAGACAAAGACAGAGAGGGAATCAGAGGCAGGAATAATCATCCGTACATTTTTGGCATTGAACAGACACTCTTATCTGGAGCAGCTTACAACAAGCAACTCACAGAGACAGATTCCCAGACTGGACAGCGTGGGCGCCGGTTGGATAGAAAACTATTACAGGAAAACAATGTGTGCTTCACTTTTATTTTCTTTTTGACACAGATGATGGCATAAGCTGAGCTGTTTTTAAATGCTGTTCAGTTGTTTTTGAGAAAAGAAGGTCTTTAATAGTAATTACGTGTCCTCTGGGTGGAATAAATCTCCATTATTCCCTAAATCCTGACGCCCCCTTTCTGTTATATGCAGAATGTGGGAACATTTTGCAGTATTGTGACATCTATGAAGCAGTGATACCCAGGATAATGAGACGGACAGACACAAACATGCAGAGGCATGACACATCCTTTGAATGAAGACTGAAGATTCAGCCGAGATATCAACGCTGGTGTTAACACACGGCGCCCCCACAATTGCAGAAACAGCACTGCAGCTGAGAGGCCAACAATCTCCAAATCCTAGCCCAAGTCATCCTCTAAGAGGATCAGATCTTCTATATATACATGCACCACAGGTAGCTTCCCTGAACAAGAAGCTAAGCAGATTACTCATGAAAGATGCAGTGAACACACAGCTCATCAGTGTGTCAAGGAACTCTGGGAAAACACCAGGAGTTAAATAGTGCATGGAAACAGAAAACATGGACTCAGTAATATTTCTAAATGATTGCACCATATTGGACAAACATACCATGGAATTATTATTAGAAACCACTGAGACACCAAGAAACTGAAGATATTAAAACACTGAAATGAAACTGAAGATTTTGACTTTAAATTTAGATATTGTTTGGCTATTGTATTCTTTTGTTAGACGTGCGATGTGTGTAGGGAGGTGACAGGAAATGAGGGGAGACAAAGATGAGGAAGGACATGTAACAAAGGTCCCACTTGCTCGATTTGTTTCACAATGTAAAGTCGTCCAACAGATAGAAAGATTTCACTCCGTCTTATTTGTTTATGCCAATCATTCTAATGTTTGTTCAATAGAATGAACGTATAAGAAACTAATGAGATAATCCCACATGTAGCACAAAATACAGCACATGCAATTTATTCAGTAACTTTAACCAACATATTGTATTGTGTCATGATGATATACAGAATTTAAATATGTAAATATTTAACACAAAAAATACAGTAGTTGGAAATGTGTAAACGTATGAATAAGTCTATGTACGTATAATTATGTATATCTGATTGTGTACAGTATTATGTGTGTTCATGTACATGTGATGATTGTTTGTGGGTTGAATGACCGTTATGTGCACAATCTGAACTACCTGGCCCTTCAAAAATAGTAATACAGTACAGTGATACTGTGCTGCATGAAAACTGATGCATGAAAAAACGAACCATTTCTCATGTGACACACTTCCATGACTGATGGTTTCACATCACAGGAATTCACCTGGATTTATTATGACTGCAGGACTTGTATGTGTGTATCTGTGTGTGTGTCTCTGGAACTACTGTTGGAAAAAAATGATTCATACGGCAGGTACAATATGTGGCAAGACCTGTCTACTCTGCTGTGATGTCAGGTCGCATCACTCTCTAGCTGCAGGCAAGTTTCCAGTTATTTAGGAACATTATCATTTTCAAATATTTTTGGTATCAGTTATCAGAGGTATCAGAGTTCAGTTGAAATTTGGAAAAATGAGTGACTGTGTTAATGACGTTGGAGGTTTGTGTTCTGGTTTGAAAATCCCTGATAAGGCCGTCTCTAACCGTTTAGCTGATGAATACTCAACAATAATAAATCATGTCTCAGGGCACACGTTGTCCCAGAATACTTCCAGGATCACGTCAGTGAGTTTTTATTTCCTCAGTAGTCTCCAAATTTCAGCCTCATTTAGCATCTTTGGATCTTTGAGTGCAGTTTTAACATTGCAGCTTCTTAATCTTTTAGTCACGCACACAACATCCAATATTTTATCCATGGAGAACATCTGCTCTGAAGATCAAAAGAGAGAGATAGTTGTGTACCCAGTAAACTGGCAGCTCTGTGTGTGCGTGTGCATGTTTGTGAGTGTGATAGGAAACCTTTGAGGTGCTGGATGAATAGTTTGTCTTCCTGGAGCCAGTGTTGCAGGATGGGAGGGGAGCAGGAAGTGAATCACTAGAGGATCATAGTTAACCAGGAAACAGGCCGTGCGCTGCTGGGGTGCTGATCCAAATCCACAGAGGCTGAACCCGAGAACCATGCAGCGCCAATCACTGGAGGCCTAAAAATAGTACGGAACAATATCAGAAAAGCTGACAGCAACACGCCTGCCTGTGAAAAATGAAGAGATTCAGGAAAGATAGTGGGTCAAAGGCCATTTTCAAATAATTCATTATTTAACTGGGGAACCAGACAAGAGGGGATACAGAACAGAACAAGGGAAAGAAAACTTAAAGTCACGGGAAGGAAAGGTCAATTCAGTGACCACGGCCTCAGCCCGCCTGAATAGACCCGATTTAGTAGACCCCACCCGTCTGGTTCTCTAAGTAGCTTAAAATAAGCATTAGTGGTTCTGTGTATTCAGAAAACACAGGAAAACGCTAAGCAATCCCATTCAAACTAAAGATTTTAGATGACAAAGGACAAAACCAAACAAAAACTGTGGTATTTTAGTCGACTATGACGACAGACGTGGCAGCTTCTACATCTTTAGCTGCTTCTACTTTCAACAGACTGTAACAATAACAGGATTATATAATTTATAGCCATAGTGTCAGTGTGAGGCTGTGATACTCGTCACTCCAGGAAAGACGTGTGTTGTTTTATAACTAAAAAGATGGAAACAGCTTTTCGGAATCCGACTGCAAGTAGGGCAAAAATGTACTGTTTGTTCAGACACGTCATGTTTATTCAGACACGTCATGTTTATTCATTTCGATCTAAGCTTCACAAGCACAGCAGATTAAAAAAAGGTCAAATGATTCAACTGAGGCAACACAAACAGAAAACAGCATTTTAACTGGTTGATCATGTATCAACTTTATTTAAATACTTTGACAACCTCACCTACAGTGTACAGTTAGAAAACTCCACTCCTCCAAAGACAGGATACTGTTCAGATTTACATAGCAAGAAAAAACTAACTTATAAAACAACAAAGCAATAAAGGAAAGAACAAATCAACAATAACTTTCACACTTGCTATAGCTGAAACTCAGCCTCCTAACAGGCTTTTCCTACCTGCAGGAGGGAACCATAGTGAATTTTGTTAGTTTGAATCCTTATACACAAAACCAAATAAAAAAATATGTCTTTCTCCTCTCTTCACACTGTTGCAGGCTGCCTACATCCCACTGAGGTGAGCAGTAATCACATATTTCTGACATATAAAACGATTCAGTTCAAAAATGAGTGAGGAAGTATATTTACCCAAGTATAAAAAATAAATTAAAATGATCAACATTTATACACAAGACAGTCAACAATCCTGACAGCTGTTATACAATCTTAACCCTTCTGGGAGTCAAAAACATCTGTAAGCTCCACTACAGTGACCCCACATGTACAGATTTTCAAACAAATCTGGTAATGAAATAACTGGCTCGGGAACAGCTTGCTTATCCTCAGCCTGATTCAGATGCTACTCTAACTTCTGACTGTTTACTGTTTATGGTATGGTAAGGTAAGGTAAGGAGTAGAAACTAAGAAATAAGATTCTGGAGAAACTATTTTAACATTTTAAATTGTGAATCCACCCCAGCTGAACACTGATGTGTGCGCTTCATTTGCTGCAGGCCTGAGAGAGAAAACCATTTTTAACACAGATCATGTCAAAGTCTGTAATTTGAAGGCCATGGTTCCCTTCATGCAGAGCTCAGACTGACAGTAGAGGGAGCACCTGCACAGATCAATGCAAGATCCATGCATTAATTGAACTTTAGGTCCAAGTTTAGTTTGTCACATTGTCACCAGCCACTAAAGCCAAAAGCTTCTGAACTAAAGACTGCAAATTATTCCAATCCACCAACCAATGGCAGAAATATACAGCCCCTCTTTTCATTCTTAACAAGAGAGTTATTAAAAACAAAATAACTACAAGCTCAAGGCTAGATGGTGAATTCTGACCATGGCTGACTGATTTCATACTGAACCTTTGAAATCAACTTTTATGCAGAAAAAAAACATGTTTAATGTTTCCTTCTGAGGCTCTGGCTAACCACCATCCAAGTAAAATCTGCCAATGGAGAGGGACATGGGGACGTGTTTGTCATCAGTTTGAGCAGCGAGGTCTATTTTCCATACCTTCGACATTAAAGCTACAGAAGTTGTCATTAAATGTTCTCCACTGACCATTCACAAACCGATTAAACTTAATGTGAAAACCTGTGAATATGACAAACAGGGAAAAGGAAAACAGTGGCTTAGTGGTGAGAGGCAGTACTGAAAGGTCACAGGTCACTTCCTGTACCAGCAAAACTTCTGTTTTGAGGAAAAGGCTAGACATGTGAAATTAAACAGTACATGAACAGGTGGCGGAGCTAGAGACATTAAAAACATAGATACAGGATACCTTCGAGGGCAATAAACAGTGCAAAGAAGTAGAAAAATAAATACTAAAAAAGCAGAATATAGATTTAAACTTTAGGTATTTGCAAACGTTTCTGCAGAAAATGTGACATGGTGACTCATGATGACAAAATGCATGCTAAACTGAGGACTGTTCAGGGGGGTTAAAGAGGACAGTGAATGCAAAGGCAGTGACATAGAAGGTGATTTGAGTCTGATAGGCAACTGAGTTAAAAGAGTTGCCTCAGTGCTGTTGATTTAATCACAAAAAACACCACAAATAAGCAATATTTTGTTGGGAAAAAATGAGATGTATCCCATTTTTTCATTGTTGCCAAGAGCATAGTCAACTTTGACTGTCAAAAATACAGACGAGCACATCGAACAGGTTAAAGATGAGGAGAAAAATTCACAAAAGAATTGAGCAGGTACTGAAATGAAGAGGATAAGGAAGAAGCTATGAACTTGTTTGTTCGATGTAAATGTGTCTTTGCTGTCTCAATAACTGTTTTCTTTAAGGATTGAGATGAAGAGAATACATATATTTATACATCAATAAGTCTGCTTAAAATAGAACTTTAGAGATTTCATTTTAAACCCTTCCCATAACCCAAGAGTCTTTTATAGAATCTGAATCTGCAACACTGTGATAAAGAGCATGTGTGTGTGTGTGTGTCAGAGAGTATGCTGTGCATGAAACATCGTTTGACGTCAGTTTGTTCACAAAAGTTTGTCTTCTTAACCAGTCTTATAGGCAGACGCCCCAGTGCACTTTTCTTTCTCTTTTTCACTGATCTGTTCAGTGTCCATAAATGTTAAAACAAGCCCATGTTGACCACATAAGGGGCTTTTGGTTTGATGGTTGGGCGGTCACTGGCAGAAGGGGGAGGCGGTGGGGTCAAAGCCTTTGAAAACCTCCTTCAGTGAGGCGTTGTCCTGATCTGTGGCTGCCTGGTCAGACTGCACCGGACTGTTGCCTCCAAAGGGGCTACTCGTCCCGCCAGGCTTCGATGCTTGCTTTACCACGCCAAAAAGAGAGGATACAGGAAGGTTGTGGACACCTGCGGGGCCCTGATCTGCAGCAGCTCCAGAAGCCCCCTGACCTCCAACTGCAGCTGCGCCCGCTGCAGTGGGCCCTCCCTGGGCTGCAGAGTTAGGCGAGGGTGCAGGCTTTGGCCGGGGCCTGTTATAACTGTTATATCGATCAGTCCCTTGCTCTCCACTTTTCTCTGGCTCTGGTTGGTCCAATGCAGACTTACGAACAAACAGGGGTTCCTTGGACTTCGGTTTACCTGTTGTGGGCTCACTGGGTTTGGATTCTGTGCTAGCTGAGTTGGGGGAGTTGTTAGAGCCACTGTTGGTACCAGGGCTGCCTGGTTTGTTAGTCCGGGGGTCATATAGACTGATGCTGCTCAGCACACTGGCTCCCCCTGGTGCCCCAGGTCCCACAACACGCCCTGCCCCACCTGAGGAGAGCAGCCTTGGGTCATATGGGGCAATGGTAGGAGGAGAAGAGGAGCTAGATGTTGTCGCTGGAGAGGTAGAGGAGACAGGAGGAGGTGCAGGATCTGTTGGTTGCTTCAGTGCTGACTTCTGAGGCTGCAGACGTGGGTCTGTGGGGCCTTTACGGGCCACACGGGGGTCAACAGGTTTCTCTGCAGGTGTGGGAGGCATGGGGGGAGGTGTACCCAGAATCGACACAGGGGCAATAGGGGGGGGTAGGAGAGGAGGGGAGGGAGTCTGGGACGGGCTGGAGTTGACAGTCTTCAGGATACGAGACAGCAGCTCAAAGTCTGGGAGGGAGGAGGAGGAAGATGTAGAGGGAGCAGGAGGGTCCAATGAGGGAGGAGGCTGTATGGGGGGAGGCTGCGAGTGAGGGAGTGATGTATGGGGTGGCTGCTGAGCCCGAGACAGACGTGGGTCTATGGAGGAGACAGGAGGGATGCCTGGTGGGAGCGGAAGGAGGTCCTGCTTAGGGATAGGCAGTGGAAGGAGATCTTCAGGTGACCAGGTGATGGTTTTAGAGAATGCCGGCATGTGGAGAAGAATATCTTTCTTAATATGACTGAACTGCTGCAGCTGTGAGCGTGGATCTCTTAGAGCCATACCCATGAGCGGGTCCAAGGGAATCGGCACTGGCTTGTCCCGGAGAACGCGCTCTGTCTCCTCCTCATCTGCTGCCGGAGTCGTAAGTGGTGGGGGCTTGTAGACTAAAGGAGGCTCCGGTTTAGGAGCAGGAGGCGAGAGGGATGTGGATCCAGCTGAGGCAGCGGCAGTTAGCCGGGCTAACCTTGGGTCTGCAGGTGGTCCAGAGGAAGCTGGAGCAGGCATGGAGTGGGTAGAGTCTGAGATCTGGGCCGACTCTGCAGCACGTGCCAGACGTGGGTCCCGAGCCAAGCGGGGATCTGCTGGCCGAGCCGGAGCGCTGGCAGTAGAGGCCTTCTGAAGGCGAGGATCGCTTGGGGGGCCATCAGGTTTTGAAGGACCCTGAGTTTGTTGACGGAGCGTCTTCAAAATAGAGGTCACACTTCCACCACCGTCCTCATCCTCACTGGAGTACCAGTTCCCTGAGTCACCTAGGAAAGAAGGACAGACACGTTTAATGTGTGAATTCTGGAGTAAGTTATAATTTCCAGACACTAATTTGATTAACCTTGAAGGCACCTTTAAAAGGTGTCATGTATGAGGATTCTGTTGACTGTTTGGAACTTTTATTAGATACAGCAATGAAACATTTATTTTGCAGGGGTCCTTTTAAAGAATTAAAGCAAACCTATATCTTATTCTACTGACAGCCACTCGTTATTATTGTGAAATAAACACAAATATGTTCAGATGCTTTTCCTCTACCTTCAGTGTCTCTACTCTTCTCTGCTCCTCCCTCTGCAATTCTGCGAGCTCTTTCTTCCTCTTCCTGCTGCTTCTGTTGGATCCTCATAAATAGGACGCGCTGTGCTGGAGGCAGGAAGTCGGGCACAGAAATCCCTCCCTGATTGGCTGATGCTCCATTAGAGCCTTCTTGGCCACCTGACTGATTACCAAATTTCCCTGCTCCTCCTCTCTCGTCCATGCCAGGAAAACCTTGGTAGTTATCACCTAAGAGGGAACAGCAGTCATCAGTACAGAAACTGCATTTTTTTCAACCATCGCAATAATTACAGCTTTATTTACCTTATTATTAATTATTCTGATTGATTACTGAAATTTACTCTCACCTTCTTGCACCACTCCCTCCATGTTTATACTGTCCTGCTGATTGAAGAAGTTATTGAAGAAGTTTCCTCCACCCTGAGGAGGGCCTGGAGGCATAGCACCACCATGTGGAGGTCCGTCACCAGGTGCAAATCCTCCCATCATGGGTGGTCCACCAGGTCCCATGTTGGGGGGGCCCTGGTTCATTCCAGGGGGGCCCATGTTCTGCATGTCAGGGGACATCATGCCTGGGGGAGGAGGGAAGCAGGGGGGAGGGGCACCAGGGGCCCCTTGGGGTGGTGCTGCAGTTTGACCCTGATTGCCACTGGGAGTCTGGCCCCTGATAAAGGAGAGAGAGCCAGAGTTAGTATTCACAGAGTGAGAAATCAGGAAGAGAAAACTTACACCTAAAACATTTTTTTTGTGTCTTCACAGGTGAAATATTCAATATCTCAAAGATAAAATCTCTGTGGATCACTGTGTTAGAGAATTACATCTGTCACTCTGAATAAAATCACTAGCTACATTTTCTAAATTAAAAGATTCTCTTTTATTCATCATGAATTCTTCTGGTCTCTTACCTGACGGCCAGTTTCTGAGCCAGCTGTCCGGTTGGCTGAACTTTAATCTCAAACAATGAGGGGATCTTCTTCCCTGCACCACCTCCTCCTCCTCCTCCTCCACCTCCACCACCACAAGGAGGTGGAGGGCCCATGTGTGGAGGAGGGACATTGGGATTTGGGGGCCCACCTTGGAAGGGAATTCCTTCAGGGCCATGGACAGGGGGACCAACACAGGGGTTTGGCCCAGGAACAGGCCCTGGTCCTGGGGGACCTTTGTTGTGAATGGGCCCCTGGTTAGGTCCAGGAAAGTCACCAAAGTCACCCACCGGTGGGCCACCAAATTCCCCAGCCCCTGTGTTGGTGTCTACAGGAACAGGCCGAGGAGGGGTGGGCAGGAGGCCAACTCCAGGAGGGGGTTTGGGGAGAGGGTTGATCCCCTGTTTTTTCAGCTCTTCCACCTCCTTCTCATCCTCAGCTCCAGCTTCTGCATCCTCTGCCAGCATCTAGAAAACAGGGTCACAGAGACATCACTGATAAGTTTACCTGAAATGTTTTCTAAAGCATTTCTAAAATCAAGCATTGGTTCACGTCGGTAAACAATTTCTTTAAAGAACCAGCGTGTATTTACAATAATCATGAAGAATGTCTAATTTGGTAGTGTTACGGGATCCTACCTTATTGAGCAGCTCCTGTGTGTCATCATTGAGCGCTTCATGGGAGAACATGCATTCGTCGCCATTGACACAGTTCCCAGTGGTGTGGAAAAGCTTACAGGGGAATTCACGTAGCATGGGAATCAAGGAGAAACACTCACAAAGATACTGGACAGAAAACTTTAAAATTTGAATTCTTAGGTTAATGCAAACTATTATGTTTTCAGTGAGGTAACCTTAACTGGCTTTACTGTTTCTAAGAATCTGTATTCAGAGACAAATGAACAGATACACATCAATATATCCAGAATTCCTCTGTACTAATAAAGACTCTCTTTGTATGTGGTGAGTAGTAAAGGATATCATGCATGTAAGGACAGTGGTCCGCTCGGGCACAAAATCCAGTGATGTAGAACTTGCACAGCTCCTTCTTCTTGGGCAGCTCAATGTCGTGGCTGAAGTTGCAGTGGTCCCCCTGGTGAGGAAAAGGCCTTAATGAAATGTGTAAGGCTCATGACTGGCAAGTTTAACAGAGCTGCCAAAAGATGAGTGGATAGGACCAAATAAACGATTTTCCTTTTATTCTGTGGTACCGTTTAGATAAATTAAATGTAAATAGTTCTTTGCATGTTGCTACAGTTCACTGGTGCCAAATTTCAAAAATTTCTTTTAGAATTATTTGAGTTTAACCATATTAGACCAAGGTTGGTTCTGAGCCATTGGCCTTGAAACAGTTTCAATATTATATAATATTGAAATATATTATATATATATAATTATACAGGCTAAAACTGGGTTGCAAACATCCTTTTTTTAAAAATTTGCATCACATTTGTGCCATCTTACCCAGGTGCATCTCCCCTCAATGTAGTACTTGCAGATGGCCTTTCCTTTCTTATCCTGGTGCTTCTCATTTTGATTCCTCCGCCCGAGTCCTGGACCATCGCCTCCTCCACCTCCATCCTGAAATACATAAACGTAAACAGAAAGAGAGAGCAGCGTGTCAGGCAATAAAAAGAAAAGTGAAGATTCACATAACTTTAATGCTCAAGTCTAAAAAATATTAAAGAATGTCTCCAGATTTTAGTGAAGCAGCCTTCATTTGCTTTGACCTACTTTAAATTATCTGATTAGTTTCAATTGCAATATCAGGACACAGAATTACAAAGGCCTTACCCCATTATCCATGTCTCCGTTGTTGTCGTCATCCATCCCCATGTCACCTCTTCCTCTCCCACGGTTTCGACCCCTTCCTCCTCTGATCATACCACGTCCTCCTTTACCCCTCCCTCTTCCACGGCCGCCTTTACCTCCTGATGTAGGAATTAAAGACGGTGACAGTGGATGAGTTTTTGAGCAACACTATCACTGTCTTTGAGTGACCTAAAAGAGCAACTGAATGAACCGTGTAGATGTTTCTTCAAGAAAGAAAAAGACCAAACACAAACACAAACACATACACCTGAAGTCCGGACTCACCTCTGCCTCTGTCTTTGGACTTCTTGTACTGATTGAGTTCTTTTGAGTAGTCATCGTAGTCGTCATCCCCCATGTTGTCATAGTCATCATCTCCATACTTTAAGGACAAATTTAACACGTCACTTAATAACAGTCAATTACTTGAAGATTCTCAGAATATGACTTCACTATCAGCTGGGAACCAAAAGTTCTTAGACATTGTGGCCAGAGTGTAGCTGGTGGTTAGAGAGTTTGTAAAGGACGTTTAACCCCTTAATTTGTTTGGTTTGTTTTGGGAAATGAAAACACAGCAACAACACTGGGAGGTTTCCAAAGATAATTAGTATTATTCCATTAAGACCACCAACAGGCTGGATTTCTCGGTGCTGAACAGCAAGAGGGAATAATCTAGAATCATGACAGATTTTCCATGTTTGTCTAACCCAGAATAAACAACTTTCTTAAATAACAATGTGGAAATGACGACATCAAGTGTTTTTTGTTCCCTGGAATGTTTCCATGTGAAATATATTTAAACAACTGTGCAAATACACAAAATACAGCAAGAAATAACAACTTGTTTCGTAAACTCTGACCAAAGCAGAGGGACATAGCTTTCATTCTGAATTCTAAACTTCACCTCCATCTCATCTCCATATCCGTCTCCATCATCGTTGTCTCCTCCCATCTTTCCTCCTCCTCCTCCACCACCACCACCTCGACCTCCTCTTCCTCTGCTTCCACCTCTTCCCCTCCTCCCTCCCCTCATTCCTCCACGACCTCTCTGGTTCTTCATGCGACCTTTACCCCCTACAAAGAGACAAAGAGAGAAATGAGACCAGAGTAAGCTACAGAGGCAGATAAGTTTCCAACATATCTGTGGAATTTGGATTGATAAGAAACTTTGGGCAAATTAGCTCCTTTGTCTGTTCACAACTGTGCAAACAAAACTGAGTGCAAAGTAACATAACAAGCGTATGATGTCAAATCTGCTGCATAGCTTTTGTCACACAGGGACACACAGTGTCTGTTTGCTTTCCTAAAGTTCGGTTAAAAACTTTCAGTACAAACCATATAAAACATATTCTACACCATCAAAGTATAATACTATGGCTAAATAAATAAAAGCACATTTTTATAAATGTAGTTTAAGAAAAAACAGGATGTTCCTACAACATCTGGCCTCAAACGTACTTCTGACATTTTGTGTATCACCATTCAGACACTCTATCCGCTGTGTTTAGTCTCTCTAAGATCTGGATTGAATCTCAGCTGGGGAAATATTTGGCACATAGCAGACTATGTAATGAAACAAGTATTTTTTTAACTTCAACAGCTTTAACCCTGCCGTGGACTCACCCCGTCCTCCACGGCCACCTCCTCCCTCTTTGGCCTTGCGGTACTGATAGAGCTCCTTCGTGAAGTCATCATAGTCTTCTTCCCCCATGTCCTCCTCTTCCTCTCCCTCGTAGTTGTCCTCTTCATACTCATCGTAGCCTCCATAGCTCTGCTTATCCATTTTCATGTAGCTGCCTTTCTTTGAGCCACCATAGCCCCCATGAGACTAGAGACAAGTAAATGCATTGGGTGATTTTACTCTCCACAAAAAAGAATACTTAAATCCTGACATATCAGGGATGCACAGAATGTTTTACTTAAAAAAATAACCTGATTAAGTTACATTTGTTTTGTTGTTAATGTGGAGAATGACTTACAGAAGGGGGGTACTGTGGACTGTATTCTCTGTATTTTCTCTTTTCACTCGGGCTGTAGTCAGAGTCATCACTGAAGTCTGAGTGGTCGTCATCAGAAGATGCATGGCGCTGAGAGAAAGAGCCAAACATATATTCAGGGAGGGAGTCAATACGATGAAGTTTTACAGATTCAGATCGATGATACAAATAACTATGGGTCTATTTCTGTTCTTACTTTGTGTTTTGATTTGCGTTTCTTCTTGGCCCTCCTCTTCTCCCTTTCTCGCTCCTTCTCTTTCTTCCTTTTCCTCTTGCGACGGTGGGATCTCTCGTCGTCTGAATTGCTGCTGGCATGGCGCTCCTTACTTCGCTGAGGCCTTTCTCCGGCCCCTTCCCCTTCTGCTTCACCTCCTCCACCTGCCTCATCACCTCCATCACCACCTGCTCCTGCTGCTGCTGCAGATGTACCACCACCCATCTCCTCCTCCTCCACATCTCCCCCATCATCTTCCAGCTCACCCTCCTCCAGTTCTCCATCCTCTGGCCTGTATATGTGAACAACACACATTGAGAGATGTTACATATCTCATCTTCTCAACGGCTGTGGCTCAGCCTGCCAGCATCTCTTAAGTTTAAGGACATACATTTAAAAAATGTAGATGGATAAAAATGTATTTAAAAAATAAATAAAAGTGAACATTTAGTGGTTTGTTTTCCAGCTGTCACAGATACATCCAATGAAAAACAGAGTACAGAGGCTTTGAACGTTGGCCAGACATTAAATCTGTTTACGGATTAATAATTTACCCAGTGACAATGTAAAAGTTGCATTGTTTTCATTTGTGGGAGTCAAACTAAGTTCAAAAGAGTAATTGTCTGAAGAAAAATCAAGAAACATCGTAGCTTGGAGTGATTACATTAAATTAAACTAATTAAACATGGCTTTTGGCTCACTTGCAGTTCTGTGAATGTTATTCTTGAAGCACCTATTTGAGGGAGATTTCTGACACTAAAAAGGAAGGTTATATATTTTGTATCTCAAGAACACCTGACACACTTTGAAAGACAAATACTGGTTTGATTCCACTGTGTACTGCAACTGGTGATTCATATCGAGCGACAAAACGCAAGATTGTGTTTTTTGTGTGTACCTGTGACTCTGCCAGGTGTATTAACACAGCCCCACTATTTCTCACAGATGTTTGCCTGTCTAAACTACTGGTGAACACATTTGGACTGATGCCACTACTTCACTACTTCACGCTGTACAAGACATCAAATGAGGTCTACACAACCAACATATCGAACACTGTAACTAATGTGCTGTTACTGTGGTCAACTACCAGGGCAGGACCTGCACATGAAGCAATGTGAGCAAAACCATGAGATCCTAAATGACATGGATCACATGCAGGCCTCTTCCTGCAGTGACTAACACACAGTGAAGACAAGTGAGGGAGGATGCGGTTTAAAAAAAGCAAAAGATCTTTTAATTTAGAAAAGAGAAAGGTAATGTAACCAGTCTGGAAGCTGCCATTAAACTAACTTCCAAAACAAAGATGGTTTTGAAATTAAAACTGATATTAGCATGTATGATGTTTTCCTTTCCTACCAGCCACCGTTTTCTAAGTGCCAGTTTTATCCAAGCACAAGATCCCAACCAACAACTGACCATTCATATTCTTGACAAAGTTACATTGGTCATTGTTTTGTCTGCTATTTTCTTTGCCAAGGATGTGATATGATTTATGGCACAGGCTAGGAAAAGATTTTCATAACCATAAAGAAACGCATTTGATGAGATGTAATATTTGTCACTTCTTATTTGAATAGTTTCTCCCACAAAGGCCGACACCCAAAGTAGGCTGACAAGTACTGCCTGCAGCAGGCTGGGAGTGAGGCCAGAGGCCAGGCTGATGTGAACAGGTTTCCACTTATTCATTCACTTGACTACCGCCTTACAATATTTGAGTACTCAAAGACTGGTTTTGTTGTGCCAAGAGCAGCCCGTGAAATGAAGCAAAACAGGTGGTAAGTCTACCTGCTTTGAGGCAAAATGTCAGCTGCACTATATGTATACACCGAGCCCCACCACATCCTCAGCATAACAGCTTCCTCTGGGGAGAGCACAAGAACCAGCCTTGATAATCTGTGCTGTGTCACAAACTAAATATTAATCTACAGAGCAAGACAGCCATGAGCCAGTAAATGCTACTCTTTTGCTACTTTCTTTCATCCTTGGAACAAAACGAATACACTAATAGCTTACACAACTTTGTATTTCCTGACCTAATAGAAGGAGAAACTATCAGGGCCCTGTGCTAGAAGATAAGTTTACAAAGTTATGTGGACAAATCTGCTGACTAAAGTCCAGAGATCTTCTTTCATCAGTCTCCTTGTTCCAGATTTGTGGGAGTTCCAGGTTTTACACAGCAAATTTATCCAGATAAATTAGTAAACCTGTTTTTCTTTAGAACAGATCCCAGGTATAAAACCTTTACTCTAAAGACAACATCCTGTAATCTACTGTTTGCTATAGAACTCTATCCTGAAAAACAACAAAATCTGTCTTCATATTTAGGCTAATTTGATTTTGGTCTGAGCAAAAACCAGAATGCTCTCCCTGAAAATAGTTTCTCTGTTACTTTAACCATCTTTCCTCTGTCGTTCTGTGCAAAGTAGCTTCAAAAGTATGTGTTTGGCAAATATCGGCTCAGTACAAAAGCTCAGTATCAGATCCCAACAACCCTGGTACATTTTTCTCCACATAATTTAATATCAAACTATCAAGTTTTGTCTCCTTGGCTCAAATGCTTTGCTAAACTTTAAGTTCTTTGTCCTGCATCAGCAATTGGCTTGAATTTCACACACCAAAAAGAGCAGTATCATCTCAACAGTCAAATCACTCCTCTACCTCACTAATGGTGTGTGCTATGAAGCTGGCCCATTACTCCAAACCAGTCAGAGTAGGACACACGGACCTATCACAAGGAACATTTTACTGACACAATGGAGGGCTCTCTATTATAGCACATGGATTTGGATGGCAGGTTGCTGTGAAAAGGGAGTGGCTGGGATTCATTATGGGCAGAAGCTACACACGCAATCACCTGCTGCCAACAATGAACCACTTTGGAGAACCTTCAATACAAACAAACTATGTGCAGACTTCTCTATGCTCAGCCAAGAAAATGTACAGGTCAGGTCAGTGTTAACTGAGGAGTTACTGTAAGTCTACCAACACAAACCTAGGCTTACCAGACCTGTGAAGAGGAAAGACTGTTATTTACTTAATACGTTATTGATTAGACCCTACCCAAGTATCATTACACTGCTGAAAACTAAGTGCAATGAAATTCATGTAAACTATGCCAAACAATTTTCCATCAACACTATACCAACCTGATGATTGTATTAATCAACACGCCCTACTGATCACACAACTGTGAGGAGTCCAACAGAGCACAAGATTAATCTGGTCTATAAAGGATGACTGAATAAAAGGATTCACCATGCATTATGGCACATTATTAGCTCAGTGGATGAGTCCACAACTTAATTATTTCTAGAAGCAAAGGGCCATGATTAAAATGGGGAATACTTACTGTGACAGGTTTTCTTCACATTTTGCACTCAAAACCATTGAAAGAGGTTTCTCCCTAACCTTTCAGGGACACTAGTGGGGTCTGTGAGACTGTGGGGCCAACTGGGTAACATAAAGGACATTTGCCAACTGGGGACTGTGGAAAAAGGGAACTTTGTGTTTGGCTTGAAACACTTCTGGGATGCTTTGCAGACGTTTTACACATTTTGGGGACTTTTGTGGATGTTTGGAGTCAGTGTGGGCACGACTGTGAATAAAGTGATGTTAGACAAATATTCATGAGCAACAAGCAGCACAAACGCGTTTCAAACACTAGCCATTGTAACAGGATTACTCTGTACATTTAAATGAGAGAAAATCAATAATGTGAATACAGTTAACATTTAGAACTTCAAGGGATCAAACCCCAATAATTTCAGGGTGTTCGGGAGCTGAAAATAAAGCTCATCAGAGTGTTGTTTGGGTAAAAAGACGACGACTCGAACACAATTTGAAGTGCGTCAAGTTGCTTTGCATTTAAGCTAACTCACGCCGACTGAACGAACGCGTTTGAACGATCAGAATAATTAAATATCCGATCGAAAAACATCAAGAAAGCTGCTTTAACGTTAGGTGATGCTAAATTTAATTCGACGACGTAGCGATTGGAAATGTCAATGATTAGCAAGTTATCATTAACACGAACCGTTAGCATTAGCTTAGCTTCTCCTTCCGTTGGCCGCATTAGCCAACGAGCTAATGTTGCTAAGTTAGCCTGACAGGCCCGCCGTTAGCACAAAAACAACAGTTTGTATTTTTGTACTTTCGTAAATCACAGTAACTGTCACACCCACACAATTAATTGAATTAACGTTGCTAAATCAGTAAACTATTCTCAACAATGGGCGAGTAATTAACCGATGCTTTATAACCGTTGAGTTTGCTAGAATGGCGGTGAAAGTATGATTGATCAGCTGTTTCGACCTCGGCTTTTTCTCTGCAGACAGTTGGCTTGAGTCGATTGATCGCTGATTGTGGTAACGTAATAAAAATTAAGGGAATAACGTTATCCCCGGTGATATTTGGCCTCCCAGTTGGCGTTGTCGTGTCAACATGGCGTTCTTTACCTCTGTACTCGTTTTCCAGAAAAGGCGAGTTTAATCCCTCTGACAGAAAAAGAAAAAGAAACCCGGGCTTTTTGTGTAAAAGCACAGGACAAATAAATAATTTCATTTAAATATGACTGTAGAATTACTCGACCTTTCGTCAGTCAGGAGACTGTTGTGTTCGTGGTTGGTAGTTGGGGAGTTTGGATGGACAGTCATGCTTTCCACAGCCATTTCCTCTAGCTACATTGAGGTGCAAAAAATTACAACTCGACACTGGAATCTACTGGCTTATGCGTCACTTCACTAGGATCTAGTTGTTTTTGATTTTAGGAAGAGTTTCTGTTCATAGTAGTAATTCTCCACTACAGTTGTAAGAGAAATATGATGAAAGTGAGTCCTGACGTTCTCCGTCCTACTGTAGCGATGTGAAATGACGACTGGTGGACTTAAAATGGCCGACTGTCTTCTCCTAGGAGAAAGGGGGCGGTTTCTCCGAGGGTGACGTCACGACGAATAACGTTCCTGTACGCGTCTCACGGAAATTACCGAACGGGGAACGAGATGTGTAAAATGAGCCCCCGAGTTTGTCTTGCAGGTGCACGGCAGAGCAAATAGTAATGAGAAACTAGGTAAATACCTCCAGCCATATTCGTTTTTTGAAATGTAAAATACACAGATCTAATTTGAAGAGCATTTTGTTTGCGAAATAAAACTTTGTTGTCGGTTATGTGATCTTTTTATAAGCAAAAATAGGTAGACTAAACAACATCCACAAGACTAAGTCAACTTCATATCAAGCCAGACACATGTTAACCTGTTATAACCAATTCAACACAGCATGCAATAAATACAGATGGTTTTCTGTATGTAAATGTATTTTGAAATATAAACCACACTGGCACAAAATCAACCAGAAAATATCTTACATGTTGACAGAGGCCCTCTGTGGGACCACAGTGCATAGGTACCTGTCCTATCTGGGTTAGTAGTTACACTGTTTGTTTTGTGGCCTGCCAGAGAATAAGAGATAAAGCCAGTATGACTAAAACAGAGATGTGTCTTTATGTAACAGTAGGTTTAATAGAAAACATGCACACGTATCCTGGAGGCCCAGGCAGGCTCCTGTACTCTGATGAAATAATGCTGCTGGCTATAAGGCCAATGTAGAATAGCTGGAAAGTCTAGAGCTTAGTTTAGGACTATTTCTATTTTTATTGTTTGATTGTGTATTTATTTATTTTGTTGTTTTTCCACCTGAAAAATGACTGTTCGTAAAAGACAATACTCGGGGAAAAATTCCCCCACAGTCAGCCAGTTAACAATAGAACAAAAGCTGATTTAACGGCTGATGTTTCCGTTAACGGCTGATGTTTCCGTTAACGGCTGATGTTTCCGTTACACCGGACAGCTTCATGTCTGAACGTGATGTACGAGCCTGTGACACCGACACATGACTGACTTCTAATCATAAGACTGAGGCTCTGCAGGCAACACAGCATGAAACGACAAATGAATATCACATATGAACTCGGGGGAAAGTACTTTAATAAATAAATAAATAAATAAATAAATAAATCACAAAGAGAGAGTCTAAAACAGCGATCACATAAAAAAAAAAAAAAAAAACTATTGTTTCGTTTTGGGACGTCATCATTCAGCGCCCATTCAGCGGGACCGTCACGGCATTTGAAAGCTGAGCATCTTTAGCGGAACAAAAAAACGTTTTACACCGTATTTACCGTCTGTAGGCTCAACCGAAATGATCGATATGATCGAGAAGGAGGACCCGGTCATCAGCGAGGAAGAGGCGGCACAGTACGACCGCCAGATCCGCCTGTGGGGGCTCGATGCCCAGAAGAGGTTAGTTAGCTCTGTTAGCTCGCCAGGCTAATCGGTGCAGCGTCGCTCTCCGGTTCACCCGGTGAACGTGTTTGATTCACCCGGTGAACGTGTTCGATTCACCGGGTGAACGTGTTCGATTCACCGGGTGAACGTGTTCGATTCACCGGGTGAACGTGTTCGATTCACCGGGTTAAAGTGTTCGATTCACCGGGTGAAGGTGTTCGATTCACCGGGTGAAAGTGTTCGATTCACCGGGTGAAGGTGTTCGATTCACCGGGTGAAAGTGTTCGATTCACCCGGTGAACGTGTTCGATTCACCGGGTGAAAGTGTTCGATTCACCGGGTGAACGTGTTTGATACACCCGGTGAACGTGTTTGATTCACCGGGCTGTTGCTGCAGAGTGTGTATAAGTCGACATCTTTGCATTGTCAACATCTCTGATTTTTTTTTTCTAAAACTGGAGTTGAATGAGAAAGAGGCCAACGGTCGTTACAAGCACGTTACAATAGACCACACGTTACAATAGACCACACGTTACCTCTGCTTTTACCGCCACATTACATGTTTATAAAGTGAATGGTCACATGACACGCATGGTTTACATCATAGGGTTAAACAGTTCTTTAATGCTGCAAACCTTCAGATCAGCTCTGATCTCATTGTAAATCAGTTTGGCTGCTCATGCATCTGTTCTTTATACTGCTCAGTGTGTTTTATCTCTAGTTAATTTAACCAGAGCTGCAGCTCAAATAAATGTTGATTGAGGTTAAGATCACACCAAAGTGCACAGGGAGTAGTAATCAAACAGATCTTCATCAGCATGACATCCAGTGAGTGTTTTGTCTGCTCGTGTGTTTTGTTTCCAGGTTGCGGGGGTCCCGTGTGCTCCTGGCAGGTTTAGGTGGTCTGGGGGCAGAAGTGGCCAAGAACTTGATCCTGGCTGGCGTTAAAGGACTCACCTTGTTGGATCATGAACAGGTATTTATGTTAACAACATAAGAACATGCTCAGGTGCTCTTTTACCTGTCCTCGTCCATGCACATTGTTGCCCACAGACCCGGGCTTCAGTTTAAATCTGTGTTTCAGCCATCAGTTCAGTTGAACATCGTTTATTTATGGAATAGTAGATGGCTTTTGGTAACCTTTGTCTTTGCAGTCGTATGTATGTCCACTAGATGGTGCCTGTGACAAAGTAATGGTCTTCAGTGTCGCTCACTGCTTTCTCTAGTGAGATAACAGACCAGTTATTATTCATTTCATTGTAATAACACAACATTAAAGCCTGGACAGAACTTTCTGTGGAGATACATGTCCACTGCATACATAGTGTAAATGATCTTCAGGTGAACATTGTCTGTCTGTGTGTTCACCAGGTGTCTGAGGAGTCATGTCGAGCTCAGTTTCTCGTTCCGGTGACGGCTCAGGGTCAGAATCGAGCCCAGGCCTCTCTGGAGCGAGCTCAGAACCTCAACCCGATGGTGGAGGTCCACGCTGACTCGGACAGAGTCGAAGACAAACCGGATGACTTCTTTCTGCAGTTTGACGCAGTGAGTGGAAATAGAAGTTTTTTTTTTTCAAGACATCTGTATTAAAAAGGGCTAAACACAATTCAATGGGATATTTTAGAGGGAAGCTGATTTGAGCTAAAGGTCCAGCATTAAAGGACAGATCCACTCTGAACAAAAAATGTTTCTGAGTCATTTACCTGATCGGATTCCTGGGCTCACTCGGTTGTATGTTAACGTGTTTGTATTATTTATATTGATAACTGTTCAGAGATCGCATGATGTCACTAAGAGGTCCAGTCCAGTTACAGTAACATTGATACTTCAGGCTGATGAGTCTTGTATCACTCGGTCTGACCACTAGATGTCTCTTGTAGACCAGTACAGTAGAAGCCTTCCTTGTTTTGCTGTTGGGCCTTCAGTAGCATCATCATCATCATCATCATCATCATCATCATCATCAGCTTAGCTTTACTCTTCAGGCAGTAGTAACGAATATGTTGTGTTTCATTTAAGTGTCTCTCTTCCAGCTGGTTTGTGATGTAATTAGCCTGTTAATTATATGAGGACAGATGCCATGTTAAGACCTGTGCTTGCCTTATATGGTCGTGTTGGGTTCACTGCAGCGTGCAGTGGGAGGAGAGTTGTACCATTCGTACATTCACTTGTTTGAAAGTGCAGAGCTGTTGTTTGTTCTAAAGTGTAGCAGTCATGTGATACTGTAGTGAAAAGTGAGACTTGGAAGCAGAATAGCAAACGAACGTGACTAGATCATTTATGATGGTTATTTTGTGTAACTATAAATTCTAATTGATACATTTATGTTGTGTATTTTAGCACGTTAGATCTGACACTGAAATTAAATTTAACTCAAACAATGACTATAAGATTACATAGCTGTCAGCTTTAGCCTTTATTTTTTTACAAGTTTACATCCATACTGGGTGAACGGTGTGAGAAAAGCAGCATCAATTGTCCTGCTGACTGCTACAGTTCCTACACTGTTGACCTAATATTGATGTAATTATACTTAAACACACAACAGAGGCACCATGTTAGAGAGAAAACGCTCTATTGCTTCATTATTTAATCTCTGGCTGCAAAACCTTCTTGGATTTTCTGATTGTAGCACCTGATCCAGGCAAAACTGTAAATAAGCAAAATTATTTTTCTTACACATCTGACTGTGTGTGAATCCAGAAAGAAGAATTGCACAGCCATGGTAAAACAATGTGACACAATATACTATAACAGACAATAGGTTAACATTTAGTATTCATTTCCACAGTCTGGATTTCAGTTTTTCCTCTGCTGAAGGCAAAAATGTATTTGAACATCATCGGGATAACAACAGATTTTTTCCTGCGTGTTGTGTCTGAATTGTTGGCAGTCTTCCTCCCTCTGGGGGTGCTAAGTGAAGGGCAGGAGGAGGGAGCATGGTACGGGAGGAAGATAGAAGTAGGACAAAGTGAAGTGAGGACAGGATGAGATGGATGTTAGTAGAGCGGAGGGAGGGTGGGAGAAGAGAAGGCGGGACAATCTTAAAAAGCTGGAGATTAAACGGGAGGTGTCTCTGTCTCCCACTCCTCATTTTTATTTTTATCTTCCTCCACGGATGTATCTGTGTGAGACTCAGCGGGAAGCTGCAGATTGATGGTGATTAAAGTGGAATGGATGCCATGTGGTCAAAGCTTTCATTATGAAGGGCCTAATTACTGAATACAATAGAAAAACACACGGTCCATCTGGGTACTTTAAAGTACAGCTGACTCACCACTGATACTCGGTCACTCTTTACAATATTTTCATTTATCTGTAGCAATTCATTCAGCTGTCATCAGATTAACACAGTTGTGTAGTTAAATTGTGATTAGTGCATTGAAATACTCGACGTCATCTTGATCATCATGCCGTCCAGATTTCCTGCTTTGCCTCATTACTTCCTTTTTTTGCTCTGGGTTAAATAATGCTCATAAATCATTGCTAGGAAGGAAATAGGTGGAGATTAATGGCTGATGTTGCACATTCACCCGGCTGTCAAACTAGTTCTTCTTTTACTGTTATCTTTTCTTAAGATGTTCACTTTGGGAACGCTGACATTGACCCTGGTCTGCGTGTGTCTGCTTGTTTCTGTGTGGAACTCTGAAAATTCAGTGATGCCAGAGATGCAGCATCAGTCTTATCAGTGAGCTGAGGGTGTTTTGGGTGTGCTGGACTGGGTCAGCAGGATAAGGTGGACCCAGCCCACTGGTCAGTTGTTTACACTCAAACATCAGCCCACCCTGGTTTTACCATGGTACACAGTGTCCCTGTGTTTAATGGTTACTTCAGGGAGGTGAACTATCACCACACACTGCTGTGGCTGTTACAGTAGGTGTGTCTCTGTGAGTTTGGCAGCTGACCAGCCACCGTTCACAGTTGCTTTGTTGCTCCAAGAATTGGGAGGGGTGAAAGTTACTGAAGAACTTGTTTTCTGAAGGAAACTGCAGACGATTTTCAGAAGTAAAACATGTCTTAGGGATTAAATGCAAGACACCGTTATCATTTGATATCTCTTAGCAGTTTTAGTGCTTTGTTAATGAAATGTAAATGAGCAAATAACGATGAAAAACAAAATGACATGGGTGATGAGGAGGAGACCAACACACAGTGGGAGATCAGTTCATACTTTTTCTTTTTTTTTCCATTTCATTTTTTTCAAAAGGTTTCTAAAGGTGGAGGAAATACTAATATTACACAATGTCCTTTTCTTTAGTTGTTTGGCTCATTTGGATTAAACCTCTCAAACATGATTTGCTTCACCAGTGTTCAGTTCTCGTCTTAAATTAAATCCCCTTCTTGACGATACATGTTTTTGGAACCTAACCTAACTGCAGAAGCTGCAGCAAAGATTTAGATGCATCTCTCAAGTGTGTTGAAACAGGTATGGCCTGTTAACCTGAAAGTTACATTTTTCTGATACAGTTTAATGAAACTGAACAACACACTGCGTTTTGTTTCTAATCCTTCAAGTTGCTATTTATTCGAGCACAAAGACTCTGTTAATTATCTGTAAATAATAAGAAAGTAATTGAATAATAGAAAAAACATTTTTCCTGTGAGTTAATTTGTCTAAAGATGGATACAGGTTGGTGTACCTGCAGTTTAAAGGGTCAGCTGCTGCTGTTTGAGGCACGTTGTCATCGATCAGGCAGCCACTATTTGTGTTTCTTCTCCCTCAGGTGTGTCTGACAGGCTGCTCCAGAGACCTGATGGTGCGGGTCGACCAGCTCTGTTCTCAGCGCAACATCAAGGTCTTCTGTGGGGATGTCTATGGTTACTATGGTTACATGTTCTGCAACCTTGGACAAGAGCACAACTATGTCGAGTAAGTGTGGGCAGCAATACAAAGTGTGTGTTTATCTTGAATTGGAACAAAGATATCCTGATGTTTGACAGGGCGCCACAAATATGTATATTAGATGGGATTAATACTCCATGAGGAGGTGGGGAGTAAAATATCCACTGTGCCCATCAGTTAAAGGCCGTCTGAAACAATGAGATTTAACATGACCATCATGAAATTACAGTGTGTGGTCTGTCATGACATGGACATTCTGCAGGACGAGCCAAAACAGAGTAGCAGTGCCTGTAGCTGACATTACATTTTCTTCTGTTGTTATATTGGTTCCAGGCTTCGAGTATATGTTGGTGTACATCAAGATTAACACTTAAAGTAAAATATCACAGTGAGCTGATTTTAAAGAAAAACAGCAGCTCAAATAATAAATAATACATTACATCTGCATTTCCTGATCATGTATGATATCTTTAACGTCACTCTGTTTTTAGGGAGAAACCTAAACTGGTGAAACCTACTGGAAATTCTAACGACGGCCCAGAAGCAAAGAAAGCCAAAGTCGACCCCAATGAGACCACCATGGTGAAAAAGGTACGTTTATGCAGAACATATTCCACAGACAAATATTTTTCAAACTTTATTCTGCTGCCAACATGAATTGAAGAACCACCACATATAAAGATGTTTTTTTTTTTTTCAAGTATAGCTGGGGGGAAAAAATGACTTCCTTTCATACTGGAGGTACTAAAATGTTAAGATGAGAGAAGTGGAACATACTGAGAAAATGGAAAAAACACTTTTGATCTTCTGTTAGGTCTGATTGTGTTTTTTCATTTCCAAAATGAAACACAGTCTTTCTTTTGTTTCACTTTCTTAATGTATTACTTTCTTTAATCAGACTGACTACTTGACTAATATTTTAACATGTATATTTGTTCAAATGTAAACTTTTTTGGTATTTATGATCACAAATTAATATACTTAAAATCCCTACAAATCATTTCCCCTAAACAAAAGGCCACCAGACATTTATTAAAGATGAGAAAATAATGAATAATAAACCTCTAGTTCACCTCATGTCGACATTACTTTGTTTTGTTTTTTTAACTTTCCACTCATCAGACGGTGAGTTTCTGCAGTCTGAAGGAGGCTCTGGAGGTTGATTGGACAAGCGAGAAGGCCAAAGCTGGTCTGAAGCGGACACCAGTGGATTATTTCCTGCTTCACGGTACTTAAAGTGTCATCATTTATAAATTAAAAGTACAAAAGTTTTCATGACAGCAGGGACTAGATGTGAAAACTGGCTTTTTTTTTAAATAACAGAAACAAAAAAATGTTTTCTAAACTAGATAATAGATAATAAAGATAGTCATTAGATTTTAAAAATAGAAGTTTTAGGCCTGATTTTATTTCTTTTTTTTCTTGTTTTACTGAAGGCAGCATTATCTTTAAATTTGGCCATTTTTGTGCCACAGAATCTTACTCTTTTTATACTTTATAAAGATTTTATTAGGAATTCATATTTGTTTTTAAACTATGCATTTGAGTTATACTATGAGATTTATTTTTGTACAACCATCAGATGGGCGTTGGACTATTTGAGAGTCTCCTGACATTTCTGTGTGGGAGGTGAGACACAAACAGAATTTCCATACAGAGAACTGATCAAATATAACAATCCTGAAATCCTGAAACGTCTAAAAAAGTTTAGAAATTTGAAACCGAAAATGCGTAGGAACCCTGTAGCGAGACTGAAACACATACCATGAACATGCAAAGTCACTGGTTCTAAATTAGTTTTTAAGCTATTGTTGCATGGGCATGGAAAATCATAAACTTGTGAAATGTTGGGACGAAGGGCCAAGTGTTAGATGTCAACCTTTGCTAAGAGAGATTAGCGGAGTTTGAAAAGAAACCGAACAACAAAAACAAAAAATCAATCAGCTGGAAAAAAAGAATATTGTTCCGCTGAGTTCCATCCGAATAATCACATATGACCTGACAAATGATCAGGAACCATCAACCCAAAGGAACTTTTTGACCCTTTAAATAATTCTGTAACGCATCTTCCTGTTTTTCATGTTATTTACGATGTCTAATGACCTTCTCTTAAGAGTTGTTATTGTCCCTGCCGTCACCTGGCCCTGCACCATCCCCACACACTACATGCTAGTTTCCATCACAGGCTGTCCATGGCCAGTCATGTGCACTGAGCGTAGAATAGAGAACAGCCCGACACCTACTTCACATGACAACGAGCATTTAAGAACAGGAAACAACCAGAGAATGGTTGCACACTTGTAAATCTAACAAATATTTTCTATGCATGAATGCAATAAATCAAGATAAATACATTTTCATTACCCTTAGGCAGGTTGCACAGTTCTGTTTATATCACTTTGGAAATCATATGAAAATGTATAATATGACTCACTAATCAGGAATTACTTTAAAAGTAACAAAAAGGACAGTACATAATTACATGTTATAAGTTACAAAGATGGGAGTTAATTGAGGTAATTTTAAGAACATTTCTCAATGCACAATTGCGACAAATCTATGGATTTCACCATCTACACTCCATAAAATCACTAAAAGATTCAGAGAATCCAGAGAAATCTTTGCATGTAAGGTGCAAGGCCTAAAACCAACACTGAATGGCCGTGACATTCAACCCCTCAGGCAGCGCTGCATTAAAAACTGATGTAACTGTATGAAGAATATTACTAGATGACCTCTGGAACATGCTGTCAGTGAACACAGTTCATTGCTGAATCTACAAATGCAAGTTAAGGCTCTGCCTGCAAAGAGAGAGGCAGAAAACAGCATGCAGAAACACTGCAGACCTGAGCTCATCTGAGACGGAGCCAAGCAACAGTGTGTGTGTGTTATAACAGTGTGTGTGTTATAACAGTGTGTGTGTTATAACAGTGTGTGTGTTATAACAGTGTGGCTTCATAGTAAAGGAGAGCACTTACTAGACTGAGCTGTCTGCAGTCCAGACCTGTCTCCCACTGAAAATGTGTGGCACATTATGAAGCAAACAAATACAACAGACCGTTCAGCAAATACACTTTTCAAAACTTCAGCACTTAGTGACCACAGTTTGTTTTGTTTTGTTTTATTTTTTGACTCTAATGATTGAAATAATTTTTAAAATCTTTTTCATTCAACAATTCTACAAGAATACTAATAAATACAAAGAAGCAGACTCTGGTTTAAATTCTTAAAAAACATAATTTAGGATCATAATGTGACAAAGTCTCCTCTGAAAACAGACATGAAGGATGAAATTGGCTTTGGGCGGTTAGCATCTGAAAGGTTTCATGAGTGACACAACAGTGAGTGGCTGACAGACAGCATCTATTTAAAAGGATACAGCAGGAGGCAGACATCCACCAACACCAGCCAGATGCGGTCATGTGACGGCGTGTCAATTTGTTTACTAGAGTGTTAATTTTCTTTTTAGTTTCTCATCATTTGCAAATGTATTTCTGAACATCTTGGCTGGTTAATTTTAGGATTGTCCCAGCCGGCGTGGCCTTTAGTCTAATAACTCCCTCACTGAAACCCACCTACTGTACCACTGCAGCCTCGCCTGCCTCCAGTCTGTTTTTCAGGCTAATTTCTGAGTGGAAACATCACCTTGTTGTTTTTGTTGAGTGAATGTGAGACAGGAGGCAGTGTTATTATTCCTTCGTTGTTTCTATAATTGGTGCTAGCGGTTGTTGTTTTGGGCGACCGATGAGGAAGTGGCTCTTCCTCTGTTACAACTGCTTCCTGTCTCACTAGGAACAGTCGGGTGATCTGAACCGCAGATGGGCGTGTGTGTCTGTTTGCTCGCTATCACTGGTATCTCTGATCTGTATCGATATTTATCTAGATTTCTTCTTTATTATAATAGCAGACTGCAAAGACGTGTTGGCCAGCAAGGGAAGAGACTCTAATACTTAAAAAATATATATTTGTACAAAGAAGAAACATTTTATTTATCATTTCTAGATACTGTAAAACACAGGAAATGCGTCCCACTTAAAGCATATAATGGCTTTAATAAAACAGTTCCATATCTCTGAAATATCATAGATCTCCAGTGAACTCTCTCTCACTGTGCAGATGTTGCATTAATATATGGAAAAAATGGACTGTGTGCTATATTTGACCTTCACAGGTTTTGATGCAAAGGACCATCATGAATATTTCCCCTCCACTTGAATCAGACTATTACGTATCACTACTCCATGTGTAGGTTTAGAGATACTATCGTTGTTCCATCCATGTGCACATTATTATATTCTGTTATGAAATTCTGTTTTGATTTCCTGCCTGGTGCAGTGTGATGCCATTTGTGCCGGTCTTTAACTTTCTTCTAACAAAGTTTGACTGATAAAGGGCAGAGCTGAGGTGTGAAAATGATTCATTGCCACTACACACACACACACGTGTGTGTTTGGTGTGCCACGCTGGTGGAAATGGCCGTGGGAGGATTTGACTTCCTCATGTGGTTTAAGTTAATGGACGAACAGGAAATATGGGGGCGACGTGTTGATGTTTGCGTCTGTGTGGTGCAGTTTGAGAAGACAGTTGCTGTTTGAAATATTTCTCATGATCAAATAAAGAGTTTGTGTATTCTTTCAGCCAACTTTTAGACTCACTCTAATATTTCCTCACTGATCATGTGCTGGTGTACGCCGGAGTCTGTATGTGCACGCTCTTAATTTGATGTGGGGAAGCGTAGGCCAAATCAGATGAAATGGTTGATGGTGCAACCACATACTGATTTTTATCCTGTTTCAAAGAGAGCAGCAGTCTACACGAGATGTTGTCTTTCCATGAGATGATAATTCACAGTGGGAGTAACTTGAAAGCGTGATGTAATTATAAATGGCAATAATGCAATAGATTATATGGAAAACATTGCTTTAGAAAAATGGTTTAAACTTGTTTCCAGCTTCTCAACTGCCATTCTGTTTGTTTCTCCCGCTTCCTGCTTTCCCTGCCTTGCTCTTTTCTGTCTCCACAGTTCTGTTGAAGTTTCGTACAGACAAAGGTCGTGACCCCGATCCACAATCCTTCGCTGAAGACAGTCAACTCCTAAAACAGATCCGTGATGACGTCCTTGAGGCCTTGGCAGTGAGCAGTGACCTCCTGAGTGATGACTTCACGAGGTAAAAAGCATCTACACCTCAGTCTTGTGACTAACAAGTGGAGAATCATGTGCAATTCAAATGTTTTCAAAGTAAGATACTAAAGCTCAAAGATGAAAACAGGATCCAGCAAAACCTTCTCACCCACCCAGAAACACAAATTTCCATTTCTGGAAATATAGTAATAGAAATTCAATTTAAAATGACTACATAGAGTTTTTAACTGATTATGAAACTCCCAATTTGATCCTGGTCCTTCTATATAAGCAAACCATCAGCGAGAAGATTCGATGATGAAACATGAACCAGAACACAAGTCAACCTTGATCAGTCGGCCTCGAAGCCTGTCCCTCTTTCTCCTAGACAGGTATAAATATGTTGATGCCTACAGTTGTTGGTTTGCACCTTTAGCGTCATACAGTCCATAGTGTTGTGGAAGAAATCGCTGAAGTCAAAGGTCAATGGTGAGGTCAGGAAGGCAGAAAGTATTCAGGAGTCTCTGATGTCTTACGCTGTATTATTTATTGACGCTTGGCCAAGGAGAATTAGAGACACTCTCAAAGTTCATCAGAAGTGCCTGAGTCGGTCTCACATTCTGCCCAACTCATCCTGGTGGATCGACTTTAAACCCCAAGATAACACCACAAATACTACACGCCCAGAATGAGTCACAGAGAATGTCTTTACCCATGGAGGTGTTATTGTCAGCATGTTCTAGTCTGGAGACACAGATGTCTGTTTACGCAGATTGGACCGTCAACAACAAGCTATCTATTATGTCTATGAAGGCAGCAACAGGTCTCTGTGACCCTGGACACCACAGTGTTGAGATAGACTGGCACCTACTGTTCTCAACCAAAGCCAAACAACTAATACTGCTGAGGACCTCAAGGCCCACACGTGACCTCGTGTAACCTAAGGATAGAAAATTCCAGAACACATAGAGGTACAGGTCACGGTGGACACTGGTTAACAACTGGTTTATAATGTAACATTTTATGTTAATGAACATTACGAGGGAATGTTGATGTTGCCTCCAAACCAGATCAAGATGTTTACAACACGTGCGGTGGAAACACTGCCGATCTCATCCCACAGGCGCGTCAGAATCGACACAAAGTAAAAGTTCTTAGTAACTTAAAATAACTTAAACAAAGTCTGTGGCCTAAACAGTTTCACACTAGAACAACTTCCACATTAACACAGTCTGTCTTCATCTGTGGGAGGAGGTGATTGCCAACTGTAAATAACACCCGTGTTTCCACTCAGTGAAAAGACATTTAGTTCAGACAACACAACACATAAATCAGCTGGCAGACGGAGATGTCTTTGCATTAATGGCTCTGGAGCCAGTAACTTTCTCACTGTCTCAGTTGTTTAACATCACACTTAAGTCACGGTGCTTCATGTTGTGCTGTTTGTCTCAGCTACTGCTTCTCTGAGATGTCTCCAGTGTGTGCTGTCCTGGGAGGAGTTCTGGGACAGGAAGTCGTCAAGGTAAGCATTTCAGACGATCTGTACGTGTTTACAATAATGTAGGAGCATCATCGCTTCAAGAAACATTCAGTGTGAAGGTCTGTGATGCATCTTACTGTATTCACTCTGCTGTAGTAAATGATGAAGATGGCCAGTCTGCTGTGTGAGGGAGTCAGTCAGCTGACAGGTGGCCGCTCAGCTTGTTTCTGGGTCGGCTTCAGAAAACTAGCAGTGACTCTTCTCTGTGTGGAAGTGATTTTCACTGTGACCACAGTGAACCTCAGTGTGACGCTCTGGCAGCGGCCTCGCAAAAGGAGAAATGATTTATACTGTCCACCAGATGAACAACATACTGTAATAAACTCACTGATGCCGCAACATGAAAGAACACGATGGGACCATTGGAAGGAAATTCAATGAAAAACATATGAACATGTGACATGAACAAACACAAAGACAGTATTCCCACAGACGATAGTTTGAGAGATGAGATGGATTTTTTTGTGTTATTTGAGGTTTTTATATGGAATTATGTTAAAATCTGTTTTTATATTTTCGATTCTTCACGGTATCGACCTTTGGTTTTGATGACGCTTTATACACTCTTGTGTTGACATGCAGTGAATAGACTTTGTTTACACCTTTGTCTGGTCAATAACAGGACATGAACTGTGCCTGAATTTAGTCTTTAATTTAGATTTGATGTCCAGTACGATGTGAAAGTTGATTAATTTATTCTGACGGGATTCACAGAGGCAGCATGTTAACGAAGGTCGAAGACTGTGCATTAAAAAATGATGCTGTTTGTGCATGAGATGAATCTGAATTATTCTCACACACAAATATCGAGAATGTTTTCTTGGTGCATGACCTCAATAAGATTTCACTGACAGCACTGAGTGGATTTTCTTTGGGCTGACGCACGGTGACCTCAGGCTGAGGTAAACAGGAGTTCAGATTAGGGTAAGCGTGCATGCAGGGAGGGGGCTGAGTGCAGAATCAGACTGCGTTATATTGGCACAAGGCCAACCTGCCGTTTCTGTGACAATGACGAAACCTGCTGCAACTTGCCGACTGATGTCTCGTTAAGTGAATCCGACCGATTTCACTCAGACATAGAAGAGTGAACACAACTTGTGGACCGAACCACTGAGAACTTTAAGTGTGACAGACAGGCTTGTGTGCTCAAGTAAAATGGAAAACTGGGATTAAAATAGTTCTTTCTGATCATACTGGTTGGTATATTAACTTCTCTGTGTCTTTCCTTTCAGGCTCTCTCCCAGAGAGATGCTCCACACCGAAACTTCTTCTTCTTCGATGGTCGTAAAGGCAACGGCGTGGTCGACTACTTTGGATCAAAGTAAACACGCCACACGCCTGCTCGGTTTTACACAAATTCAAGTCCAACAAACTTCTGTCTCTTCATTAGTTTGTTCTGTCGTTATTTATATCAGTACCACCTCCACTAGTCATAAAATTAATCTGTTGTTCAATTTTTGTCCTCTGACCTCAAGTAAACAGTCGATTTTTTTACATTTCCTAATAAAACGTTGTTTAATAAAATCATTCTGCCTCAGGTCTCTGGATTTATTAAACACAACAGTCACAGTGTTTTATGTTTGTATATCTGATATCTGCCATTTATAGTTATTATGCTGCATCCACGTGCAGCAGGGGAAATTTCCACGACTTTAGCTATAATGTTGCATCAGCATACTGTTTTCTCTGAACATAAAACACAGACAAACCCAAGTCCTATCATCATAATCAAATATTATATTTAAGACCCGTGGACAGGTTTCAATGTGCTACCTGAAATATTGTGGCCTTAAAATACAAAATAATGCAGTGTTGAAAGTTAAAATCTTCTGAAGGTGAGATTTAGGTGCATTACTGGAAATATTTGGGTTATGTTGTTATAAGAAATGACAATCTCAGCTGTAATTCAACAAATCAGTACAGTGTGTCACTATCTGAGTTTGAAGGGGAAATGGCAGATAGTCATATGATGTTCAGCAGGGTGTATGACTGTATTTGGTAATAACCTTATCGCCTGACATGTGACTCATGAAACCAAACATGGTTGTATGGTGAGTGACGCCTGAGCATGCAGAATAATAAGAAAGGGCGGGGGCAGCCATTCAAATGAGCCTCGGGACAAACCGAAAACATTTCCTATCTTCTTCTTCCTGAAAAGGCAATAACAACAATAACAATGGAGCATTACAGGGGGAAACCAGCAGTGAGGTCTCATCTTTGACCTCAACCCGTTTAACCTGTCAGACCTGTGAAACCTGAACTGCAGAGATGTGTCTTCCTGTAGATGGAAAAAATGACACTTATTTTGATGCAGTCTAACCTCTGCAAGTGCTGACGGCTGTGTGTCTGCAACAACAGCAGATACTGTAAAGTCATTCTGCTGTTTACCAAACATTTAAATTTCCATCAGAATACACAGACAGTTTGCAGTTTTAAAATAATTCAGGATCATATAACAAACATCAGATATAAACTACATGTCCTCTGACATCTGTCAATAAGACCAGCATGATGGAAGAAGCTTTATTTCTGAAGGACTGTTTTGATTTGCACATAACTCAAACATAAATGTATATGTGAGGTAACAGAGGGTGAAATAATCTTCTTCAGGTTCACTTGTATGTTGTGAGCAATGCCATAATCATTTCTACCCTTGAAGCTTTGGCATTCAGGCAGCAGACTGTAGCTCTGGAAGTGTTTATATGTTAGTATTCTTTGACCAAAGAGAACACAGAACACAGCTTATGTTACTTCTTTTGTATTTTACAGATGTTACGGATATATCTATATATCTCATATATATAATAAGGATAAGGATACAGAGATGGAGGCAGACCAGAAACAGAATTCAGGGAACAGCAGGAGATGTTGCTCCACATAAAAACAAAAAAGATTAACATGAATCAAACAGAATAATACATATATAGCACTGATGTTGTGTTGCCTGTCTTGTACTTGAATCATTTGGCTGCTGCTGCAGTGTGACCATTTTTTGAGTTACGATTGGATTGGGTCTATTCACACACCGGGTTCACTGGAAGTTCAACACAGAGAGTGACTGAGAATAAAGAGAATAAAAAAAGAAGGAGCGAACGCCTGGGTGGAAAATGGTACGCATTGCTACATATGAGTAACTATACTAAGTATACTTTTGTGTTTGCTGTATTTACTGCAGAGCACTGAAACAAAGTGAAACCTTGAAATGAAACCGGAGGAGCAATCAGGCAGCACAGGGTGCCGCTGCACTTTTCCTGGGATTAAGAAAGGAGATTAATTATGGAATGTCCCTTTAAGCTCATTCCCCTTTAATTAAACCTAAACTCTTATCTGCTCACACACACACACACACGTTGCACTCTTTATGCACTCAACATGCTGACTCTGCTATACTTCATTTCTTTCTCTCTTTTTCTTTGCTCATTTTTCTCTTTCTTGTCCTCGTGTTCCCTCTTATTCTTTTATTCTTTCTCTCCTACACACACACACACACACACACACACACACAGAATTAAACCCCAGCCCAGTGTCCCTGCTGTGTGGTCACTCTCTGTTTCGCCTCCACTTAGCAGCAAAGACCAAGTGTCTGTTGTTGCAACCAATCAGATTCCTGATTTTGCTTTGAAGGCTGCAGGATTGGCTCTTTCTGCAGAGGAGTTTAAGTGAGGATATCTAGTCCCAGTGCTGCCTGCAGACTCAGTAACAGACGAGTGTCTGTGTCTGTGTTTGTGGGCTTGCCATAATAACTGGTGAATTTTTGTAAAGATTAGTCAAGCTGCAACTTAGTTATTAACATTATCAACTGATCTGCAGATTCTTTTCTCAATTATTTCATTAATCGTTTTGTCTATAAAGTGCCCAAAAGTACTGAAAGATGCTTATTATAATTTTCCACAGTACGATGTGAAATCCTGTGTGACTTATTTCCAGCAGTGTCATTTCAGCTCTAAAGATGAAAGTGCCATGATAATTCATTACAGTTATGAAGAGAGATAGCAGCTCACAATAACCTGATTCTTTGTAGAAGAAGCAGAAATCTTGATTCTGACATCAAAAGTCGGATTACTCTTTTATTTTCTTAACTGGACTTTACTTGAGTATATACATACATTTAATCAATTCTATGCTTCTACTCCACTGCATTTATTTGACAGCTTTAGTTACTACCCGCAGCCTTGACCTGCTAACAACAGTAAATGCACAACACAATTAATGCATCATAATAAAAATAATCATAATAAAAAAAATAACTGATGAATGTAACTCAGACAGAAAGAAGAATGACAGATTACGTGTCAGATTTAAAAATATAATGTGGTTTGGTCTGTTATGTATGTACATGTAAAACAATGATGACACATGGGTTATTCAAGGCCTCTTTGCAAGCATCAAAACATGTTCTGGTATGATGGAGGTCTTGTACTGGTTTGTCATGTCATGTCACCATTATTGTACATGTGTGTGTGTGTGTGTGTGTGTGTGTATGTGTGTGTGTGTGGGCATAAAGGTCTTGACCTCGTGTCTGTTAATCCGTGGCGCTCTCCAGATGTGAGGCAGACCACGGTGGTGTCTGTCTGGGGCTGCTGCTCCGCCCCCAGAGCCACCAACATCTGTAAACATCTGCTGCACCACATTCCAGTGAAGCGCCGCTGTCCTCGCCTGTCCTGTCAGAGTAGCATCATCCCAAAATGAAACCTCCAGTGTGAATTAGAGAATCCCTTTCTGTCTCTGAGAGTACTCACTCTCTTTCTCAAGCTCAATCTCCACAAGGGAACAAGGGCTTGTCCTTGATCTGCATCGTGCAGATGTATTTTCGTGCCTGTTTTATTCTGAGACCTTTTGAGTTTCTCAAAGAATATTGAACAGTTTTCCTTGTGAAGCTCTCATCCCCTTGTTGTCTTTCCTTGTACTACCTGATATTTCAGTTTCTAACTGGGTATGAAATCAGTTTAATACTGATGACCTACATAAACTGAACAAAATGTTCTGTAGTCTAAGATTGTCTATTTCTATAGTTTTTGTAATGTTCTGTAGTCTAAGATTGTCTATTTCTATAGTTTTTGTATTGAGACAGCTCTGAGAACAGTGTTTTTCTGTAACAAGCGTGGAAAAAAAAAATTAATATACTGATATATAAATAAATATTAATATTAAACACACACATCAGGAGTGTTGTTAGGAACAAGATTACATGATAGCCGACAAAAAGAGTGAGATATTGTAATAGCTGTTGTTTATGTAATGTTTAACATTCATACTGCACACACTATTTAAACTAGACCTGCTGCTGACATGAAGCACCAGACACATGAATATAGTTCTCCTTATCTTTATTGTATAAAAAAGAAAAAAGTACAAAATCCATGTAGAAAGTTTACATAGAAAAAAGTTGAAAAACAGCAAATACACACTGCGTGATGACACTCTCAACCAGGAAGTGCACCCACACAAGAAAAACAAACAGGAAGTGAGCAACTGCACACGCTCAGAGCGCCGGGTTGGCGATCACCTGCACGCTGTATGATGACATGAGCGCTGACAGGTGAACAGGTGAGCTTCCTGTTCACCTGTCAGCTAAAGCACTGCTAGCTAAAAACACAAATACACGAGCGTCTGCCAGCACAGTTTGTTCTTTGCTCCGCGCTGTTAGCTGAACATCTGCAGGCTCCGGGGTCATTATGACTTTATACATCAAGGCTTTCAAAAAAAGGCCTTACGCTAAAAACATACAACAGTAGCTCAGGCCAAGTTAGAGTGGTGATGTGTGGCAAAATAAAACCAGGTCAACACGATTCAGTCACATGGTTCCTGAAATAAAAGCTGAAATACTCGACTAAGGGGGCGCTTTAATCCGCTTTAAGTACGTTACAGTACAGAAATGTAGATTTTTAGCATGCGTAGCACCACATGTAGCACTAGCACTGTCCAGAGTCACACAAACCCACACAGTTCTGGAGTTACACTGTAAGACCGAGCTGGTTTTCAGGTCAGCCAGTTTGAGCCGTTACACAAACACTTTGAGTGTTGCTCAGTCTGTGAGGCCTGGTTCTGTCTTCTTTATGCTTTGAAGTCTATAAAGGGAGAAATTTGGTACTTTTCCAGTTCATCTCATGTACACACTGAAAGTCAAAACACCACTTGCAGTTTCTGGAGAGATTTGTGCCGTTCTGTAACACACACACACATCTCATTTCCCATTCTCAACAACGGCCACGTCATTCTGTTTTTAAAGCTGTGTCAGAGAATAATATCAGTCAAGCTGTTGATGAGAATAAAACCATTATTTTAAAATATTGTACCGTTTCAAATGGTCGAGCCATTGTCAACACAAACCAATAATTTGTTTGATACTTGTAAGTGATGTATCCACTTTTAGTGTGTATACCAACATATTCAATCTTTGTTTTAACAGTTACAACATAGGTACAACGTAATTCATAGTTTTAATCAGGAAAGTAAGAAAAAATAAATAATACATAAAAAATGAAAACCAAAAAAACAAGCTACAGAAGGGCTACATTTCAAAATAAATTATGCTCTTAACATGAGCAACATTTTCTCCCAAACTACAATGAAAAGAATCGCACAGCCAAAGGGATCATTTTATAGACATCAACAAATACTTTATAATCAAAAGATCCAAATCATATATTTTCCTTTAACTCAAATCCACTGGATTTAAATTCAGACTCCGCTCAGAATACAAAACGATCTCCCAAACACAGTGAACGCTCGCTTCCATAAGTACTTTTTAAGTCCATCAAAAATTTCGTATTAGTTAGATTCATCTTCCAAAAGAATATTTACAAATGATCAAGTAACTATAAACACTGTCGACACAGGCGGGTTACACCCTGCCAGCTCCCAACACTGGCTGCATGAACGGTGTGGAGGAATGTACAGTGGCAAAATGTGTGTGTGTATGCTTGGCGTGGATTAAGTTATTTCTGTCCTTAATTGACCTTGAGCCATGCTGACGCTGGATCATTTGAATGTAATGCGAATGCCACTTGAGTTTAGTGGCTACAAACAACAGTGTGTGTTTCTCTGAAAGTGTGTGTGTAGTAGATTGTCCTGATGTTAAAGATTAGGCCTCAACTGAGCGCTGAGCAGAAAGGCACATCGTAACATGAAATGAAGCAGATTGGGAGAGAGGCTGACTCTGTGCTTCGCTCCATAGTGGAATAACACCCGACTTTTCCCTGCGATGCAAACACAGCGTACAGTTTCACAGTTTTTAAAGAATGGGGGTATAAGATGCAAAATAAAGACACAACAGTAATATGCACACATCAGACGAGGGTCAAATCATGTCTGTTCTTACTCTCCAACTCAGAGGGTGTCAGAAGAGTGTAGAGATACAATTACCAGAAAATTTGATTAGATATATTAAGACTGACTCTTGGTATTGAAACGCCAGTTTCTAAATATCCATATTTTCCAAAACAAAACATGAAAATGTTTTTGTGATGACATCCTTTGACCCAGGTCTGCCATGCACACACACACATACACACACTGACTCACTTGAGTCACGCTTGCTACATAAAGAGCCCCCGAGATGTTGACAAAGACAGAAAGTGGATTTTACAAAATATACAAGTAGGAAGATGACCGTCAGTCCGTCAGCTGCAGTCTGTACCAGCAGACTGACTGATGGACAGACCGTCGGGCAGACAGACAGGCAGGGCCCAGTTTCCACAGGTAGCACCCTGATCCAGCCCACAGGTGGCACAGACACCTCCAGCTGCTGGTCGCATCCTCCAAAAATATTTGTTCAAGCAAACATTTGATTTCAGGCCACGTTAATCCTTCGGGTTCAAATGGACAACAGCATGTTGTTCCACTCACTCGCCACAGTCCGATCGCCTGAATGTCCTGAATGTAAAAAAGTTGCCATGGCAACTGATGTTTGCAGGTGAGTCTATGTAAGCCTGTAAAGAGTGCTGAGAGTCTGGGTGATGAAATTGAGGAGTCCTCGGCAGGCGTCTCTCCAGTCCTGCCAGTGGGGGGCGACGTGCTGCGAGAGAGAGAGGAAGAGACATTAGTCGAAATAAAACACAGACACACACGATTATTCAACGTCTGACCTTTTCAGGCAAACCAAGATGCTAAAAAATGCGCATTTATTGAAAAAGTGTCCTACAAACAGCGCTTACAACATAATAGACTTCATCAAAAATTCATGTCAACGCTGTTCTCTATTGTCCCCGCTGACATGTAGCAGCAGAGAGACTGTTAAAAACCCATTTTACAAACGCAGTGAAGTGGACCGGAGTTTGACTGAGCTGCTGCAGCATTCCTGAACATACTCCAGGCTGATTATTCAGTATCTCATAAAGATTTAAAGACTGGACTGCAAAAGCATAAAAAATATTAACATAATGTCAATGTTGAAGTGAACAGGAGAAGGACGTAGTGAAGAGAAAGAAAAAGAGATTATTATGAGGAACACTCACAAACAAGTGCTCTGTGTTCAGGATGCGACTCTGAACTGCCCGAACCTCCCGTGCCTGTGGTTAACCCTCCCTCCTTCCCTCCCTCCTTCCTTTACAATCTCCATCCCTCCTTCCCTCATTCCTTTTGTTGTAAACTGCCCATTTACAAAAAGTGTGTGACTGACTGTGCTTCTGGAACAGCTGTGTTGTAAACAACACACACACACACACACGATTTCCTCAATTTCCCCTCGAGAGTAAAGTATCTGTCTGTTATTGTCATGCACACACACACAGACACACACACACAGACAGAGCAGGAGACAGTTCAATGAGGGCAGCAACCCCAGAAACCTGCTGCACATGTCTGCAGAGGGGATGTTACACCCTCATAAAGTGTGTGTGTGCAATCCATGAGTCAGAGGCAAGAGAAGGTGACGTCATCTTTGTTTATGTGCATAAAGCGGGAGGGAGGGGGGGCTGCCAGCTCCTCACGCGATCTCAAGAACAGAAGGAGGGGACAGAGAGAGAGAGAGAGAGAGAGAGAGAGAGAGAGAGAGAGAGAGAGGGCGAGATAAAGAAATACTAATGAAGTGAAACAGACAGACAGACAGCAGGGGAGGAAAAGTCATTTAATCTGTGTTGGATATAAAAAAAAACGATATTCTGCCAACCATGATATCTGAAAACTATTGTATGTGTAAGTTATTGCATGCATATGGAGAATAATGAAGAGTGTAGAAATGTGTGTGAAGACCAACAATAAAAAAAACAAAGAGAAAACATTAAAAAGAGACAAAGAGAAGAAAAGAAAGTGAAAAAAGAGTAAGAACAGAGAAGAGGAAGGGCTGATGGAAGGAAGAGAAAAACTGGTTCACAGCACACAGACGACATCGATTCACTCTTTCACACACACATGCATGTATTGATCAGTCTTCACACACACACACACACACACACACACACACACACACACACACACACACACACACACACACACACACACACACACACACGTGATTACACATGCATACAAGCTCACATGCTTGTCCATGCAAGAACACACTGTACTGATAAGAATCAATGTGACTGTGCTATATTCAAGGACACAGTAAACACTGTCCACACACACACACACACACACACACACACACACACACATCATCAGCTCGACTCGTGGAGGGACAACACTAACCCAGTAAACTCACCATGATGAGGCTGAATGTTCACACAGTTTGTTTACTGTGTTTACTGTTCCACTGATGATCATTTCAAATCTAATTTACACGCGTGCTTGTTTGTAAGTGAGGAAGCACAGACAGCTGGTGTTGTAACCGAGGTGAAAATGTTGCTGTTGCAAATCTGTCTTGTTTTTGCACACACAAACAAATTTGGCAACAGCAGAGGAAACACATTCAGTGCAACAAAGCAAAACACAGGCTGCTCTGATGACTGATTCACTTTTCCTTCTTCTGCTGACACATGAAGGCGTCTTCTTCTCCTCTCTCTCTATTTCAAGTCAATGACCATGTTAACTTTTAATGTGGGTGGGGAACAGAGAGAGCAGCATGTGTAACTGTGGCATGCAAATCTGGACAAACACCAGCGATGTAAAATGTTAATTTTTACTCCAACAAAAAATCCAACCACAAGAGATCCACGAGCATACAGTCACAGTCTGTATGATCAGCTGCAGACGGACACACATGACCAAAACATGAGGATAACACATTGAAGCCCCGTTCCTCCTCTTACCGCTCTCCGGAGAACTGTGGCATTGAATTCATCTCCAATGGCTCTCAGCTGATTGGCCACTCTCCTGACCTCCATCTCCTGTACTGCCTCTTCTCTGGGGGCTCTGTGATGTGTCGAAACCCAGGATGGGTGTTCGTTCTGGGGCAGCAGATCAGGCAGAGGGCCCTGTCGGCTGCAGGCCTCCTGGTGCTCTTCTCTGTCTGAGCCTGCAGCAGGAAAGATAAAATATATTCAGAAAATTAGATATTAACAAAGAAAAATGTCTTCATTATATTTTACCATTGTTCTTCCTCTTGCCTGACAGGCTGACTTTCTCTGGAGAACAAATGTTCATGTATGAAGAGATAACGGAGCTTCACTGAATATGCAGAGCCTCTGGTTATGTTTAATTGATTTTCAACAAGCTGCGTACGTTATGAGCCTCCTCACACTGAGAGACGGTTCACAACGGGGGATCTGTGCACACAGAGTAACACATGGGCAGGATACACAGGTCAGACGCCAGCCAAGCAACAGAGACCTATTTAATGAACAAACATACCAGAACACACCCAAACATACACAGTGTCATACACAGACTGCCCAGCAACCCTCAGTCAAACCTTTCAGGCTGTATGGATCAAGTTCAACGGCAATGTGATTTTACAGGTGACCTGGTTACTATAGAGACAGATAACGATGAATCCCATACCATTTGACAAAAAGGCATTAAAGATTTACTAAAACTAGTTACTGGCCATGTTACTAGTTCCCCGTCAGGTTGTTTAGTTCTCTGGCCTACAAACACACAAACATACACACACACATTTCTTGAGAGGCTGATGGGGTGACTTATTCCTCTTCATGGAATTTGGGAGAATAATCTTTTAATCTGCTTAATAAGTCTGGTACTGGTGTGTGTGTGTGTGTGTGTGTGTGTGTGTGTGTGTGTGTTTGCTGTGTTTACAGACTTGTGTGTGTGTATTTGTTTTTTCAAACAGACAGATACCTGAAACGTCTGTCGGGTCACTTTAGCGTGACAAACAGGCCTGAAACTCCTCGGGATATTGTGATTTTCTGAAAGCTGACGTGGAGTAAATGTGATGGAAACATTTGTTTGTTTATTGTTTATTTGTGTTTACTTATTATTTGCATTAATTATTATAATTTAGTTGTTTTTCTTAGTTCATTTAGATCTGTTAAAGCCTACTATATACAAAACAAATTGAAAAGTACTTTTCAAATTGAACTGGCCAGGCAATTTTGTTATTTCTCTCATTCATTTGCTTAAAATGTGATTTATTTATTGTAATTTGTTTTGCACTGAATTTTAATGTCTTTGGTATTGTGCAGTTTTGAATACTGTGTTCTAACCTTTGCTTCAGACAGACACTCTGTTCTAACCTTTGGGTCCCCAGCTTGTGTTTTTTAATTTGTCCACACCTTTTCTGTGGACTGACCTCTGTCTCCAGCACTGAGCTGAGCGCCTGTGGCAACCACAACTCTAGTTGCCACGGAAACGGGCACCCCTGGCAACCACAGCATCTGCTTTGCTAGGAAGATTACAACTGATCCTTTAAAGATGCAGGTGACTAGACAGAGAGAGAGAGACGGAGAGAGAAAGACAGAGACGGAAAAGAGAGAGCGGTAGAAAAAAACAAACAAATAGAAAACCCTGGCTTGTTGCCAAGGTAACTCTAAGGCAGCACTCGTGGAGACATCTCTGTGTGATTGGCTGACAGAGCGTGGAGCTGAACTGTGATAGGGTTGATGGAAGGGAAGGGGGTGGTACTGGACTGGGAATGAACCGTCTGTTTGATACACTGACAGCCTGACAAGATGACAGAGAGTTAAATGTGCTGGACAGGAAGGACTGAGGATGGTCTGGTTAGTGTTGCAGGGGGTATTAAAAATCTAAACAGACCAAACCAAAGAACAAACAGATATAACGGTGGGAACTCCCTCACATCATTTATTTTGTTCCTTTAATACTGCATTTTGTTTTCTGTCTGAATCTTTTATTATGAAACATTATGAACTGTTCCTGTTTCTTTTTCTATGATTGTGATGTAATGCCCTAAAACTCATCTGTTCAATGATCGACAGAAATAATAGCATTAAAACAAATTAACTGAAAATGTACCTACAAAATGCAGATTACAGACAATTTGCAGATTATCCACATTTACTTGCTGAGTGCATAATAACTATATAACTGATTAATAAATGACTAATAAATTAACTGACTAATTAAAGTGTCTCTCTCTCATGTTTCTCTGCTTTATTAATACGTTAATTAGGAAACTTGTGGATTATCCCAAATATTGAACTAATTGATTAACTAGTTTACTGAGTAGCTAACTGATAACTTACTTACCGACTGGATAACAAACTGACTGAATGACTGTCTGACTGATGAGCCTGATTAACAAACTGAGGATAACTGACTGGCAGACTTGACTTTATGCTGCCTGGCTGAGCCGCTCACTTGCTTCACATTGTTTCTCTGTAGCAGACTGAGTGCAGGACAAGTCTGAACATGCCCGAGATGCACAGCTGACCTACAGCTGAGAGAGGAGGAGGATAGGGGAGGGAGAAGAGGGGGGGTACTTATCTATTTACATTGCCAGAAATCTGTCATAACACGGTGGATCAGTGCCAAGTGTGAACCTGCCTTTCCTGAAACACGCTGAGCCACCTGAATTTCCCTTTCTGTCCCTCCAGGATACTCAGTGTTTGGACTGACTCGACATGATTCATCCCATGATAATACAAGGTGTCTCCCTCTTCACTGAACTCAAAGCTCTCCTGTTGTGACTAAACAGAAGAGTCCAAATTAAACAAACTGCAAAATAATTTACTGCTACAGCCAAAGAGAATCACACAAACAGTAGCAGAAACCAACTTATTGAGAGATAAATCAACAACAAATGTATATTTTTATGACACAGAGAAGAAAAAAAACTAAGTACCAAAGTATTTCATATCTCTATTTGACAATGCACATCCAAACAATCTGCAAGGTTTATAAATGTTAGAGAGATTTTCACTAAAGAAAAGAAGGATTTGTCTCCCCTCCTCTTCACACCTCGTGAGTGCAGACCGACAGATATCATTCATCGTCTGGTGAACAAAACCGGTTTGAGCAGTTTTACTGTCTGAGTTCTGTGTAGCTTCCTGCTATACAGCAGCACAGCGGCCTGCTGGTAACAAGGCCGGGGAGTCACATGTTTATCCCTGCAACAGCTGTAACACATCTCCTCATTCTGTACTCTTCCTCCTCCACCTGCCCCCCATCAACACTGCCCAAACAGTCTACTGTCATGGAAATACAGCCCTGGGCACACATGACCATGATGTGCTAACTGCAAACTTCAATGTTTATCTAAGCGTGGAGGTCTGCATGGTAAACGGAGCTGTGTGGCTGAGTCACATCTGATGTTTTTCCATTTTTATCAGAACCTGCATCCACTGCTGCTCATCTAGTCAATCTACAGCGTGTGCCTGCAGAGGTGGACCTGCCAGCATTGGCTATAAATCAATGAATCAATGCTGGCACTGTTGTTGATCGTTCTGGCAGGTTGGATGATTACTGATGTGCTCTGATACAGATCTTAGTGTTACATTTTTCCCCTTTCCCTGTCCGTCAAAACAAAATGTTGTTTTTGTCGATGGTCTTACCTGACTGCTCTCCTGAGAAGCTTCCATCCCTCTCTTCCCTCTGATTACAAAGCGGTGAAGGAGGAGGTGTTGATGATGGCGATAACGCAGGTAACTGCTGGTGAGTCTGGGCCTCATCATGGCTCTCTGACTGGGGGTAAGGCAGCGGGTACGACATATAGATAGCCTGGAAAGGGTGCAGATGGTGGTGATTATGATGGAGGTGCATGGCACCGGTGCCAGCTCCAGAGCCGGTGGTGATGGTGGTTGTGGTGAGAAGACCAGGCCAGTTGGGGAAAGGGCGAGGCAGCTCCATGCGGCAGGTGTTGTGGCGAGAGAGAGGTCCATTTGCTCCACCTCCAGTTTCCCCAACATTCTCGATGGTCTCTGCACGGGCCATCTCAGTAGTAGCCTGAATAACACAAGCGTGTACAAATGTCAATACACACCCATATGTAAGTCATAGGTGGTTTTAAATACATATTCATCTAAGAAATTAACACCAAAGTGCTAAAAGCTAAAATAATTAAGAGCTATAAGCTATATAAAATTCAATACAACTACTGACAGAATTGTAAACTGCATGTCTACTTGACAGTAAATTAACCTCAGATTGGCCTGATAAACAATGTTTTTGTATTTCACGATATAAACACATAAATCAGCTGTTCTAATTATAGCATCGTTGTTTTTCTCCTCCCTCTGTTCTTCACCGGTTTGACCCACCAGCCTAAATTCTCCTTCCGGCCGCTGGGGGGCGACAGCGGCGGCTTCCCTTCGTGAGCACGAGACTTGTGTTTGTAAACAAATCCGTGCCGCCCGAGCACGAGGAAGCGCGCACGCGTACTCACACACAGAGAGCGCGAGAGGAGCGCGCGCAGCGGCTCCACGCGAGTTTTAACGGCAGAAACGTCAACGTTCAGCCGTTAACCGAGCAGAAAACCGGATAAATCATCGACGTTGAAGCGTGAATCATGAAAACCAGCCGCAGAAACGTCAGATCCCGCTTCTTTCCGAAGACAAGCTCGATATTTACGTTTCCAAATGACGTCCGAACAAAAAATAAATAACCAGTAAAGACATAAAATGTCCGACGAGCGAGAATCGTTTGTCTTTAAGGGTGGAAACCCCTGAAGATGAATCCATAAATAATGATACATCTGTCAAACTGCGGTGTTAACGACGAGTTTTGACAATAACGTTGAAACACACCTCCATCTTTAACGTCAAGATGTTCATGTTAGTCTAAATCACAGTTTTAAACACAAGTCTGCGCTTCATCTCTGATGTTTCGCGGTTCCGTCGGTAACTTTTCGGTAACTAACAAGTCGAGACATGTCGCAAAGAAAAAAAAAAACACAAAATGATCGAAGCTAAGTCAACACAGAGACCGACACAGAGACCGACACAGAGACACAGAGACACAGAGACACAACAGTCCGAGCTGTGTTTAACGCAGTGTGTCCGAGCTCTGTTTGTCTGTTGGACACGGGATGCAGCGTGCCTTTCTCTGACAGCTGGGCAGATGATGCAACGCGGGACTGTCAAATTCAAACTAAACTTCTGCAGCTATCAAAGACAGCGTGTCCACATTAAAACACTCACTTGTTGGTCTGTCTGGCGATCCGTGGTGAGGCTGTCTGCAGGTCACAAACCGACGGTAACAGGTGGACATCAGAGGGGATCAAATGTGCCAAACAAGCAGCTGATGCGACCGGCGAAGGATCACAAGACGAAGTTAAAAAGTCCACACGGAGGAAAACGCGTCACTCCATCTCCAGCCTGGATTGTCTCAGTTAATATTCGTGTTTTTCTGTCTGTTAACCCATGAAAACAAAGATATGGACGCACAGCCGACGAGATGTGACTAATAACGGAGCGGCTTGCTGTCTGCTTGTTGTCTGTCTGCTTGTTGTCTGTCTGCTTGTTGTCTGTCTGCTTGTTGTCTGTCCGGGCTTTTCGGGCTCTCTGCTTCTCCTCCGCCTTAAGACTGTCACGGTCAAGCGCGAAAAGCACACTTCACGTCCGGTGTGGATTTTCAAAATAAACTACACATGTCCTATTTTATGAATATCAATTGATCTGTCACCAGATTCACCTTAAACTCATTTATAATTTTACCATTCTGCAATTTAGGTATATTTTAGTAACAATTTATCCTCCATTTGAACGTCTTTCTGATCCGGACCCCTCTGGAATGTGCGTCTTTTTTTAACTCTACTTATTATGCTTTTATTTTGATGGTTGAATCGTTGTTAACTGGTTTATATGACTTCCTTCGCCAGCCACGCCTCCTCTCCTCCTCCTCAGACAAGTGTGGACATGCACCTCGACAGGATGCTGCAGTTTCCCCTTCTCTCTCTCTCTCTCTCTCTCTCTCTCTCTCTCTCTCTCTCTGTCTGTCTGTCTGTCTGTCTGTCTGTCTCTCTGTCCCGAAACGCCTGCAGCATTATAAAAACAACATTTGGATATCTGTTTCCATGTCTGTCTCTGTGAGCTCAGTCCAGCAAACTTTATTACCAGCCTGTCCATGGGATGATCCATTAAACAGTTAATGCTCCTCACATCCTGTATTTTCACTCCTCTCACTCTTTAACTCTTTATCTCTCATCAGGGAACAGAAGACACTTCCTCGTCATGTGATAACTCCCCCACAAGAATCAACAAAACATCCTCCCACCCACACACACAAACACACTCCTCTTGTCCCTCACACCCTAGCTGGCTTTCCCCCTAATTTCCTTCTCAGCTTGACACATCTGCAGCAGCTGTAAACTAACACAATGTGCTCCTGTGTGGAGTTGACAGAGCTTCAGCTTGGTTTATTTCAACACCTTCATCACAAGTACAGTCAAAGTGTCAAAGTCTTTAGTACCTATAATCACTTCTGATGCTTGTGATTTAGTTTTGCATGTGATTCATGCAAAGAAAGATAAACTTCTGATGGTTCACCAGTCATCCACATCAACAGCTATCGTGTGACATCACGGTGTAAACAACCCTGTGTGGGTGTAAAGTTACCCTATATGTTGCTGTAGATTCCCTTTGGATGAGTGGCACACTGTGTTCTCGTGTACATTTATCTTGAGGGTTAGTCGTTGCATTATATTCTCACAGAATGACTGAACTGAAGTGACGTGTCTTGTGCAAACACTCTCGATTGACTGTGATTAGAGTCTACATGTTGTGCATGTTACATGGAGTGCAAATGGACAATGAAGAGTGCTGACTTGCATTATTTAAACAGGTCAGACTACATGGGCATTACTGAGGATTTGATTATGCATTTAAGAAGTAAATAAATACACTGAATTTTAATCCACTCTGGTGAATACATTTACTGTAGCTGCACAGATGTTGTGGTGGCATGTGTTTGTTATTCATCAGATTGTTTTGCATTATTCAGTAGCAGTAGAAAAAAAAATGTTACAAAGCACTGACACAGGACTCAACGGCAGGACTCGGGAGGCAGATACAGGAGGTAACCAGTCTTTAATCACAATCAGAGGTTCGGTACACGGGAGATCAGTCAGGTAAGGCATGCAAACAATCCATAGGGATAAGGCAAAAGCAGGGTCCAAAAACAGGCAAAGGTCAAAACCGAAAAGGACACTAGAAAAACGCTGCAAAGTAGGACACATGGTACACTGACAATCTGGCACTGGGGAAGGGGAAACAAAGGGTTTAAATACACAGGTAAAGGTGATTATGGGTGTGACAACACAAGGCGGGAAACTGGGAGACTGGAGTAGGCGGAGCAGGGACTTCCTGTGACAGTCGATGGAGACGCATAGCTCCACCTGTCCTTTTAAATAAGGACAGGTGGAGCCTCAATAGATCATTTTGATTCCATTTAAGATAGATTTCATAAAACCAAACATTGCAAACTATAATCGAGGATTAGTGAATGTTTTCTAAGGACTGGAATCCATTCATGACAAATGGTTTAATCCAAATATGCAGTGAGCCATTAAACACATTTGGACTGGCACATGTTTAAGTTTTACACACTAAATCTGTCTGTACTTGTGTTCACCTCCTTTTACTAATATTTTTTTACGCTTCACCTCTTGATGTTCAGGCTGTAGGCTGCAGGTAATAACAGTGATTTTTTTTGCAGTAAAGTTGCTCGTCACAACAGCAGCCTAATTGTTCAAGCCTTTATACCCTGTAGTGTGAAAGCCCTGCATGACATTAGCATCCCAAATGACTTCAGACACCCCCGCCATCTTCACCTCTGACCCTCAGATCATTGTATTCTGCGCACACCCCTCAGCTGCAGGGCATGAGACAGGGGCGGCTCAGCCAAGCTGCAGGGTCGGAGGCTGTTTAATCGGCTGGAAATGGCAGCTTGTCCCTGGACCCCCCTTCCACCTCCTCCAGCAGCAGATTGGTGCACACCCCTTTGTTTGGGGAGGAGGGGGCGGGTCTCCTCTCAGGTACATGCCCGGGCGAACATCCTCTGCCATCTTTGAGACAGACAGACTTTGCATGACATGTGGTCAATAGTTAGCTTGTAGAGACTAGATAATGATTGCTAATGCAAGACCAAATCCTGTTAGGGTGCTTTTGTGAAACTGTTGCAGTTTGATTGTAAATACCACACATTACTTTTAGAATAAAAAGACGGTTAATGTTGAATTTGGTCTTGGTACTTTCTAATGTATCACCTGTCTCATGAACAGTTTCTTCTGTGGCTCTTTGTAACATTGTTTATCATTTTGCTCTCTTGTTTCACTTTACTGATTCACATAAAGTGTAAGATTAGTAAATCACGCCACATCCTTCCTATGTCAAAAGACACAATCAAAATAGATCACAGCGTCAACGCACAAATTCAAGTCTCCATTCAGAAAACAAACTGATATGATAATAACAATAATAGTATTATTTAATACTGATACAGCTGCTCTATTAATTTATACAGCTTTTGTTTTTTAATGAAACCTCACCATATCAATGTATTTTATTGCTTTAATGCTTTATTGCTTTAGTCACACATCACCAAAACACCTGCTGAGGCCAGTCCATGACTGATGCTACCTGTGATGATTTCACCTGCCTGCCTGGGTTTTTGATTCCAAGCTGCATCATCAACATTGTTTTCTGTCCTTCACTACGTGTGTGTGTGTGTGTGTGTGTGTGTGTGTGTGTGTGTGTGTATTGGGGGTTTACACACACTGTAACATGAGTGCAGCCAGAGTGCAACAAGAGAGACATGACGGCACCTGATAAGGTGTACACATAGCTCTCTGACCCTGTTTCTGCATTCGCCTGCATCTCTCTCTCTCTCTCTCTCTCTCTCTCTCACACACTCTCTCTGTCACACACACAGGCACACACACACACTCTCTCTCTCTCTCTCTCTCTTTCTCTCTCTCTCACACACACAGGCACCCCCCTCTCTGCAAAGTCATCTATACCTCTGCAGATGTGATAAGCATGTAAATGAGATCTGCTGGCTTGTGTCTCATTTCTGCAGGAGAACCAGGTCGCTGTTGTCACCCTCTCTCTGCCCTTCAGTCAAGTGCACAAAACACCAAAACACCTTGGACGGTCATTGAACTCGCCCTGCTTTAATGCTGGTTTACACGTAGACCAGCAACAGTGAACAGCTGTGTTCTCTCGAGCTTTGAAAATGAGGCTGACCCTTGACCTCTGACCTAAAGCTGTTTCCATCATGCTAAAAAGTCAAACATCCCCTCCTCTCTTTTAGCTGATGATTAAGAGTTTAGTGTGATCTATGAACCCTCTTATCACACACATGTTCTGTCCATGTGAATATAAGAAGTGCAATTCAAATGCTGTAAGGACTTGATATACAAACTGTGACTTGTTTCATGATGTCATTGCTAAATGACAGTGTCATACTTCACAGATTTTTCTAGTTTCAGAATTTGAGAGGGCTTAATTTTATTAGCTTTTCATCTGGTTTGACCTGAGTTGGTGATTAAGTCTGTGATGGTTCTCAGTCGTCCAGGTCATCTTTCTTTGGGAAGAGTTCATTCTGGGGCAACTGGACTCCCAGGCTCCCAGTTTAATCTGCTAAATAACAAGAAAACTAAGGAAACCATTTCTGATTTCAGAACAAGCAGGAAGATACACCAAGAAGTAGTTAGTGCAAAATGTACTGAATCTGAATCTGCGTGACTGAACTGATCTAAGGCCAGCATTTCATGTAAAATACAGGTGGACATACAGATACAAGTTGTCTTTAATTTGTGGAGAACGTTTTAATTTCTGTTATTGTTTGGTACTTCTCATTATCTGCAGTCAGTCAGTGGTGAGGACAAGGTGTCAGCGCGATGCTACACCTTCCAGTACAGCTCTGTTAATCATTGTGATATGATATGGTCGTGTCATTTGCATTTTGTGATATGTGACTTTTGATTGTTTTTTATGTTGTTGTGGAGCATGACGCTGTTTGGTGTCTGTTCTTAACCATAAAGTCTTTTGTTGTTGTTTTATTTGTCTGCTTCATAGATCTGTGATGGATAAATCACTTCTATTATAAGTGACGTAATCCAAATAGGGAGGGGGCACACTGGATTGGAGAGTTACAGAAGTTTCCATATCACTGGTAGATATGCCTGCACACGATAACCGAGGTTGTTGTAAATGCATGTAAATGCATGCACCTACACCTACATCACTCTCACGTGAAAACCTGACTCATGTGACTTTCTTTTAAATTTTCTTATTCCAAATTTAAATGCATGGTTGGATGGTCTCTGAAGCCTTCTCAAAGCTAATTAAAGAAACTGAAACATGCGTGGTTGTTTGACTTCAAACTGAGGCCACTTTGTTTTTTTAGTTCCTTAAAAGTTGACATTTTGGGGATGAAATGTTTCCACCCACTACCAGTGAAAATCAGAGGGTTGACTGAATGAAACCTTTATTGCCCCCAGAGGAATTTGAGAATATTATAAGAGCATAAAGAATATCATAAAGAATATCAAAAATATCTACAACCATACATGACTGCACATAATATGACAGAAAAGCTCACAGCTTCTTGGGACACGGGGTGTGTTGCAGTGGGTCTGTATGATCTTTTAATTTCATGATGTGTTGGTCTACTACACATTAATTCCCACCAAATTTAAAAACGCTGTCCACGTAAACAAAGCTTGCACAATAACTGCTTTACCTTGACATCAGATCTGTAGCTTTGGTGAAGCACAGTGTGACATGAAGGTAAAGCAGTGAGAATATGCTCACAGAAGCAGATACTGATTTTTTTCTAGGTTGGCCTTTTTATGTGGCTAGAACACATTTTTCTGCCGACTCTGTCCACAGCAATACTTTGCTCTACTTCATGCTGTACTGCTGTCTACAGTAGGTAAATATGTAATACAACCCCACTTCAAAAAACCCGAACTATCCCTTTAAAGGAAGAAGACGTCCTCTGACGGGGGAAGAGAAATCCCCATCAAGTGTGTGTGTGTGTGTGTGTATGTGTGTGTGGCTGATATTTGTCCTGCTGTAACCAAAACAGAAGGCCTCAGCATGTGTCCCCACAACTGAAAACTGAGCCAGTGTTTGGGTTGCTACAATGACATCATTCGTTTCACCCTCACCTCCTCTACATACCAACCCCATTCTCTATCCACGGCCGGGTATCGCTCCTCTTCCGAGTGTGTAAGTGTAACTACAGAGGCCGAGGATGTATTGGCAGAAATGCAATATAATATTCATAAGTATGTTTTCATTAGTGAATAATCACCTGATCAGTCATTATGTTTTGTTACCTTGAAATGAGCTGTTCTCTTTCACCTTCCTCCCCATTTCTACAGTAGCCTTGATAGACAAATCGAACACTTGTGATAGGACCTTTCATGTTTTTAATGAGTTTCACAGCCACCTTAGTTTCCCCTACATGCTTGAAGGCGAGCAGTATTCAGTTGGATGCAATCCACAGCCTCACTGCTAGGTCCATCTACATCCTGCACACACCTTTAAGAAAGAAGACTATGAGGTCTGGGGTGTTGTTTAGCTCAGTCAGTAGAGCATCTGCCCCATGTACAGAGGCTCGGTCCTTGCCATGGCGGCCCAGGGTTCGAATCTGACCTGTGGCTCTTTCCCACATTTAATTCCCCATCTCTCTCTCCCCACATTTCCTGTCACTCTTCAGCTGTCTCTGTCAAATAAAGCTTGAAAAGGCCAAAAAAATAATCTTAACTATGAGGTCTGAAGCCATGCGAGTGGCTCTATGAGGCAGCATTGCTTTGAAAAAAATAAAGCCTTTAACCTGATGATGATGCTAGGTGAAAAGCCACCAAAGGTATTGACTGACTTATTTAGTTTTATCTCTCTTTTAGTCATCCCTGTATCCCTTGCTCTTATTTTTTCGCAGACACACCACCTATACATAAACAGATTGGTTTCATTATGTCTTTTATACTGTATAATTTTCCTGTTATTCAAAACCTATATCTTATCTCAATACGCCATAATCTCCCATGTCTTTGGTGTCTTCATTTGTTTATCATCCCCCTCCCTCTCTTTTCTCACCTGCATTTCACAAATTAGCTCCCGCTGTTGTTGTGATAATTTTCCACTAAAGAGGCACCACAGGAGAGAGACAGTGGAGGGCAAACCTCTCTCTGTCATCAGGTGCCTCTGAGCTGTGGAAAAGCCTGATCTGGCAGCAGACACAAAGCTACCTGTTAACATGTAAAGGTAAAGCAATCTGAGTGGCCTGGAGTAGCCCAAAGCTCAATGTTACCTTATCAGATGTACGTTGTAATGTTAGCAGGGTGCTGATGGGATGATAAAGATGCTTTGTGTCGGGTGTTAGCAACCAGATAAAATGAAAAGAAGCTGCTGCTATTGGTATTCACATTCAAAACTGCAGCTGACAGCTGACCACTCTCCCCTTTATCTTAAATATTTAAATACATTTGAAAAGACAATATCTTTATGGATTTATTAGCTTTTCTCGCCAGTCATTTGCATTGATATGTCTGCTAACCTCTTTTTTATAAACAGACATTATTATGATAATTAAGACATTTATGTATTTCAAGAGTGTAAGATAGATATGTTTGCTAAAATAAAATAATATTGTGTTTTTCATGGTAATGTTTAGTTCAGTTATTTGAGAACAATGTGCATGTACCAGATCACTGTGAGCAATGAAACGCCTAAACAGATGAAAAAATGGTTAAATCTCTTCAACAAAAGTTTTCATTGTGTGGATCAATAAAGGCTTCTCGTCTCTTGATCCACTCTGTAATGATCTTGAACCCTGCCTGTACACGGCCAAAGAGGAGCAAAAGACTACACAATGACACTAATGACAGTACTTAGCCAAAATGTGTGGCTAATGTGTGGTTTTATGCCTTGTAATTTAATAGATAGAGGTAAGAACCCACATTTCCCTGTCCTGGAGATTCAGAATAATCTAACACTTGTGCTGACTCGTGGAATAACACCACCCGAGAGACAGGAGCGTAGACAGAATAGAATAGAGAGAAGATGATAATAGAAATTGAGAAAACAAACCCATTGTTGTGTACAGAGGAAGAAATCTGAGCAGTCTGATGGACGTGTTTATTAGGAGGGAGAGAAGGTGTCAGGCTTCTGAAGAGCAAACACCATTACCTCATCCGTTTCACCTCAAACAGAGTTGGACAGATGGACCCGGTGTGTGTGTGTGTGTGTGTGTGTGTGTGTGTGTGTGTGTGTGTGTGTGTGTGTGTGTGTGTGTGTGTGTACTATGCCCTGCTCAGTCTCTGACAGCCCACCAAATCCCTGTTATGATAAGTCGAATCAACACAGTTTGGAGGAATGTGCATCTGCAGCACATCATGTCTGTTCACACATGGCTTCATTTCTCCTGCAACGCTGGGAAAGATGGCAAGGTTATGAACAATATTTAGTAGTGAGTAAGAGTAATAATTTTGGAGGTTAAGTATGATATTCAAACGACCAGTGAGCATGAATGCACCACAGATCGGTTTAATGTATGTCTACAGAAGACAATCTACAAGTATATAATGACGAGCCCTATGAGGTAGACTGTTCAGTCAGCCAATAGAAACATTATTCTAGCTTGTCATCAGCATTTTAGCACATTATCACACTGCTGTTCTACAAATCCTAGAATCGTCCTCATGTTTCACCCTGATCAATATTTACCTGATCTGCATTAGAAAGTTTTCGAGTGTCATGTGTGGGTACATTTTATTGAACAGAAACATAAAGTGACTGTGAGGCTGTGAAGGCCACATCTGACACTTGCAATGAACTTGGAAAGACCAAGTGTGGGCGATACAACAGAGATACAACCAGATAACTGGAGCTTAGTGTGCATATTTTAACATCATGGTCATGTTCCAAGAAGCAGGTTTACTGAGTGTACTATGTGGACTTAGCTCCAGTCTCAAACATGGACTAGTTAAAAATGACCAGCTCTAAGTTATCCACATTACAGCCCTTAATACCTTTAAATTAAGGGCTCAGATGTTACTCCTTGTGTTGAAAGAACAATCAACATGGAAGGACATGAATCCTCTTTGAATTCTCTTTTTGGGGAATATCTCTAATGTGCAAAGGTCAGGACAATAACCTTTCTGTGTTCATTGAGCAATTATGTATGACACAGCAGTATTTTTTAAAAATATACAAAGGCAGAATAAACTCTGTCCAATACAAGTGATGGAATAACGTCTGGTATTTTCCAGATTTCTTGGAGGAAAATCACTGACTTGCCTCACATACAGTGGATACTGCCCAGAGACACTCCAGTCATTGTTGCCATTGTTAATATTGTTTCGGTGCCCTGGTTTGTTTAACTTTGGTGGTGTTTAGTAGCTCAGTTGAAAGTGCGTGGCCCAGGTGATTTCCACTATATGGACCACACCTTTCGGGTCTAGACACTCTCTCTCTCTTCTATGTCCATCTCGCTATATGTTACACTGCAGATACGCACTTGCTACTGATGTTACTGGCAAAAACACCTCATCTTATGATTAGTTCTGATTAGGTTTTGCCATTATTTGATTTGTTAAACAATGAATTACTTTTATTTTCGCCTTCAGTCTGCGGCTTCAGAGCCAGGTCGTGACAATATTAACAAGAGAAAACTTCGGCACTTTCCTCTCTTCGTGATCAGAGCCTCTAGGGTTCTCATGTTATCCCCAGGGAGGCTGGTTCTTGGCTTTCACAACAATGAGCTCATCGCTGAGTTCCCTAAGTAAAGGAAATCCACCACGCTGCACTGGGCCGCCATTTCAAACCAGCGTGTGGAGCTCTAAGATAATTAAGCTATGATTAATCCAGTGTAAGTGGATTGCTGCTGACCCACATCACAGGGTGACATAATGAATCATGTTTAATAAATCATGAGCCCAACAACATGAATGCTTTAGTAATGAGTTTTTTAACAAGCTGAACTGAGACGCTGCTTTGTGTCCTCTCAAGAAAGTGAGTGTGCTTATAAAATGTAATAAGTGGTGATACTAAATAATAATTGTGCAGTTATATTCTCCATATGTGGGGCTTCTGTGAATCATCCTACAATATATAAAAATACCATAAATGCCATGTCATGTTCTCTCACCTCTCTCATCCTCATGATATGACATAACAGCGTAATGTGATGCAGCCTGGGAAGATTAGACCTCACATGACATTACATAGAATTATGCTATATCATGCAATAGGTTTGCAATGTCATGTGAGGTCACACAATGCAGTCATGTGTAGTCACGTACCTCAGTGTGCTTCTGCAGCACACGGGGTTAAAGAATAATATATTATCATAGAAAAAGGTTGAGACATGTCTAATCATATTCACTGCTTTAAACACAGGGCTCCGCCTGTCATGGCACTTAGGAATCATATTTCTAAACTATTTTCAGTTTCATCCAGATTAGATTTGACTGTTTAAGATACAAAATTAACTTCTAATCATCTTGAAAAGAAATATTTTGCTGAGTTTATCTCCATATTGCAACATAAACATGACCTGGTGATGACCTTTAAATACATTAGGGTTTATATATTTTGTGTCTCCAAGACTATTTACAGTAGCTATATGAATTAAAATCACACGTCTGATGTGCACACAATCACCAAAGAGGCTTCTGTGGTTATTTTGCCACATCCTGGTGCTCGTTGCACAAAATTTTCGGTTAGGTCACGTTAAGTTATACGATGTATAAATCTGACAATGATTAGAGGAATCCTATGATGCACTGAGAAAGGTAGACTCGCAGGCTTTATATACACGTTTGGGATTTGGGGTCTATAGGTGTGATTGGCAGTGGTGGTTGAGATGTTGAGAGATTAATTAAATCAGTGCAAATGAATACAGAAATCACATAATAGAAATGCTACTACCAGCAAGTCAGATACAACTCTGAAGACTGTTTTATAAAATAAAAAAATAAAAACAAATGCCAGCAGCAGTTTTTTTTATTTTTTTTTAGAAACTTTCTTAATCACGTTGAACTTGAAATTACTTCTCTGTACAGGCTGGCACAAGAATACACATCACACATTAAAACTGACAGATGCCAGATTCACTGGAACGGTGGGCATGGATGGATGGGCGGACGTTGGGGGGGTGTGATGCCTTGCTCAAGGGCACCTCGACTTGGCAGTCTTCTTTTGAGCAGCAAGAGTGGGGATCGAACCGTCAGTGGTAACTGGCCCACACACCGGCAACTACACACACACACACACACACACACACACACACACACACACACAGTGGCAGCGGTTGAGCCACGGTTTGAAGCAGCCCCTGCTCTATTTTTCTGTGACGTGTAACTGATGCTGCTGTCAATTGTGTCCTTTCACCTGGTCTCCACCTCTCTCCACCTTTATCTTGGCAGCACGTCCCTTCTGTATGTCTGCCATGATATGATGGCACAGACACCCGGCTCAGGTTGCACGATCTTATCAAGTGATTAACAAATCCTGCATGGTCATGTGTGCTGCCTAACAACAGAGTACACTGTTTGTTTTGACTGTGTCCACTGAAACTGGGCCACAGGATAGTCTGTCACTGTGTGTGTGTGTGTGTGTGTGTGTGTGTGTGTGTGTGTGTGTGTGTGTGTGTGTGTGTGTGTGTATGTGAGTGTCTGTGTGTGAGTGACTGTGACTGAAAGCACGTTTGCATGCTTGAGAGGTAATGTCTTTTACAGTGTGTGTATCTGAGAGTGATAGAGAAAGTGAAAAGAGAAAGTACATAGTATTTTAATGCTGTAGAGGCAGCAATGCTGCATTTTATTATGTTTACTCAGGTTTAATCAATATTTTACCCCCCACATTACATCATCGATACTCATAATCCTGTAAATAGCCTGAGCGTCCCGTGTTGCCCTGGAGAGGCCGGCTGATCACAGTTATGTGTCTCAGTTGTGTCTGTTGCCGCCGAAAAGCACAATCAGGCACGTCTCACCTGTCCAGACTAGACTCACCTGTTCAAAACAGGTGAGTCATCCTTAGTGAAAGCTGAGAGAGGTTTATTGAAATATGCTTAGTCATAGTTGATCTCATTTTTTTGTTCTTATTATAATCCAATTGTGTATTGGATGGATGTTACAGTGTGTATGGATAAAGCCAGATGACTGCAGATGATAATGAACTTAAAGGACCTCTGGTAAATATTTTTACTTTTTATACTAAAAAGGTCAACCTAGTTAATAACACTCATTAATATACAATGATAATACTGGTGGACACATACATATGTCCCCAAACTATTGTGTCCAGCTTAGTATATGAGCACTGGAGGTTTCAAGATGCACTGCACACATGTGTAAATTACACATTAAACCCTAAAACTATTGGGGTGTTATAAATTCTGCTGATATGTACATGTGTTAAACTCTTAGTTGTCTAAATATATTCTAAATCTGCAAAGTAACTTAAGTATCAAATAAATATAGGGGAGTAAAAATGCAAAATGTAATAATAATTTAAAAAAACATCTAAAAAGTCGAGTATAAAAACCTAAAAATTGTACTTAGGTACAGTACTTGAGTAAACATATTAAGTTACATTCCACCACTGCTAACAAATATCAAAGGAGTGTATAAATATTATATATATTGCATATTGTACTTATAACAGAGGAAGACTGTCTGTGTATTTGAACATCTCAGTGTGAGTATTTGCAGAATTTGTGTGTGTGTACCTTTAAGAGTTTGGCGGCAGGATTTGGCCTCATCACCGCTGGGTTACCAGGTCAGCTTCGTACGCTGGCCGCTGCTGCCCTCTCGCGGACAACTAAGGAACTATATTTCCTGTAAAACCGTCCTTAATAACGACCAGTTTGGATCATCCACGTTGTTGTTAACTAAAACAAAGTTAAATAGTGATCTCACAAACATTTCTAGCTGTATTAGTAAAACGTCGTAGATCTACTCTTGTAGTTTAAAAGCAGCGCTGTGTCTTTAAAACCACCGAGCGGGGTCTGAATCTGGCAGGAAGTTAGCCGCGGCTAACAGGAAGCTGTGTAATGAGGACACATTGAGGTGCAGGACTTGGCAAAGAGCTGCGAGTCCAAACACTGCTGTTTACTCTCGTTACTTTCCCCTCCAGGACAGGTAATATAAACCAGGTGGCAACTGAACGCGCGTGGACGTTTCCGTGGTTGTTTGGCTGTCTGTCGGCGTGTCGGTGGCGTGTTTCCATCGTGGGGGTCCGGCGCCTTTAGCAGACATGGCTCAGCGTGCTTACATTACAACACACTGATCAGTTACTGATCAATAACTGCTCACTGATCAACAACTGATCACTGATCAGTTACTGCTCACTGATCAACAACTGATCACTGATCAGTTACTGCTCACTGATCAATAACTGATCACTGATCAGTAACCTCTCAGTGATGGGATATATTTAACGCAGTCTGCTGTTGTCTGTTGTTGCTGCTGTGGCTCGGCTGAACTTAAACCCTGCTGTAGTTGTAATACGCTTACAGAAGCTTTGAACACGCATGAAGGATTTATTCATGTGTTCTTCATACATCACCTGTCTGTCTGCAACCTCACCTGTGATTACCTGTAACTCTGACCAGTCCACGTGGACTGCAACATATTGTTGGTTAATTACGGATTATTGTCATAATTTCTGTTCAGCAGGAGAAAATAGATGGCATGTGACACATTTCTCATGCTTAAACCAACATTTCTTAGTATATTTAGTATTTAGTCATCAGATTTAAAGTTCATGCATATTTTGTGCCTTACCATAAAATGCTCTGATTGGAGTAGTTATTTGTGAATTTCTGCAAAATAATCATTTACTGTGTTGAAAATTCTGTTTCTTCTTTCTCGCTGAAAGCTTTGAATCAATCAATATGCAAATATAGTTTATCTTAAAGCTGAAAGTGTACATGTGCTGGAGGCTTCAGGTTTCCACATCAGACGTGATGTCACAAAGTCATGCCTGGACTGTGGCGTTCTGTGCACAGTGAAGCTTAAACATCAAAATAAAGCAGCAATAAGATAAACAGATTTTAGAGTGGACGGATGCTTTGTAATTGTAATCTGTTCGTATTAAGTAATGGACCAAATCTGAACTCTTCATCCCCACAGGAGGAGTACGCCGTCAGGCACCTGTGTATGAAGACAAGTCAGAGTCAGCTATGGTGAGTAAGATGGAGAAAAGTCTGTTAGGTGCTTCATTCGTAGTATTTCATTTGCTTCAGTGTTATGTAAACGTTTGATGTCCTGACGCTCCTCCTGTCTGTTCCAGTCTTCAGCCGTGGATCTCAAGACCAAGGAGGAGAAAGATGCAGAGCTGGACAGACGAATTGAAGCTCTGCGGAAGAAGAATGAAGCTCTGGTCAAGAGGTACCAGGTACGGAGTATTTCTGCACACACACAAAATGTCTCTTTGGATCGACCCATCACCTTAGGAATACTACAGCAGGTTTATGAAAAGATAACAATGAGACTTCATGAAGAAACGCATGTTATGTCTTTAGATGTCAGTCAGTCACTATGATCAGTTTTTAGCACCACAGCAAACCTGATTGACACTTATCAGAAAGCTGTCACTCATTAGCTCTAAGAACGTCATCTGCCTGACATTATATCATGTCTGTGGTTTCAACTGAGCAAAGTAGTAAGTCCACCATTTTACGAAATGTAGTTTTAACATGCCCCCATTCCATTTTGCATATGAAAGATTTTGGATTTGTCTCACTGTGACTGAATCTCGACAGGAAATAGAGGAAGACAAGAAGAAGGCAGAGCAGGAGGGCATTGCCGTGACAACGCCCAGGAAGCCCCGCCCCCATGAGCCGGAGACGGACAGAAGGAAGACGGAGAAAGAAAACCTGACCGTCACAGTCGACCTTTCTAAACAGACCGGGGTGAGACACGAGGTCCTGAAAACGTTCTGATGACACAATCACACCGAGCTGATCCCATAAAACAAAAAAATGGTGCTGTGAATATCCGTTACAGGAGAACTGTGACATCATTTGCTGAAGCTTTATCTGTTTTATGATGATCCTGCAGACAGAGGACGCAGCTCATAAACCCTGACGCATTCTACCCATCATGCCCTGCATCGGTCCTCTGCACGTCTCCTGTGCCCACTCTTGTGTGAGGCTGGCAGCTGCATGTGGGTTTAAGATATTTCTTTAGTGATAGACATAAAATCCTACAAACATCGTGCGTTATATAAAAGAATATGAGAAGCACATCAACCTACTTCATCACGTTGATGGGAAAAACCCTGTAAATTCAGTTTAGCTGTAAATCCGGCCTGCTGAATGATTCCCCACATTACTTATAATGACCTAATATAACCAGCAATCTACGCTGGATTACACAGGATTATATGAGCTGAGAGTTTTCATCTGTTTTCTGTTTGTGTTTCTGTACTGGTTATCCAGCCATGTAGCTCGTCTTCTGCTCTGCACTGATTTGATTTGGCAGACATTTCTGGCAGCTGTCTTAAAACAGAGCTGCGATGATTGTACCTGTTACAGGATCAGTTTCTGTCTGCAAGTTCAAGTACACAACCATCCTGGAAAATGAGCTCTGTAATCTGTTTATCCAGTACATGTGTGTACTATGAGGTCTACGTCCCAGTGTACCAGCACCATCTGAACACATCCTGGATCATGTCGTTAGCTACAGTCTAATCAGTTTTCTTAAAAGTGCAGCTGCAGAGTGTTTTGAGGTTGGCTTCATATAAAACGTTTTTTGCAAAATAACACATTTAGAAGTTGCAGTGACAGTTGTGCAGCGCAGGTATACAGAGTATATCTACCCTTTTTTTTTAGTCCTTCATTTGGTACATCCACTTCTAAATCTTCTATGCAGCATTCAGCAGTGTCTGAACTTTTGTCTTCTAGGATGGTGATGACATAGTTCAGTTTAAATAATAATGATACTAAGGGGTACTTCACTCAAAATGCAGACTTATGGAGCTGTCTCACTTGTCTGTGGGCCCGTTAATCTAGTGTTAATGTCATAAGCTGAACTTTAGGCTGAAGTTAAAGCCCAGGGGTGCTGCAGGTTCAGGTGATAATTTTCTGGAGGTTCAGCATTGCGAGTACATTCAGGGTTTCTGCTGAAACCGTTGTTAATATTACATATAGATAATAGACGCTTTAAATAACTGATGGCAGAAGAATATCCATAGCATGTTTCTAATGAGCCTCCTGTGGCGACAGCAGGACAGAGTGAAGTCGGTATTAATCAGGTCCAAGAGGTGGAACGGTGCAGTCAGCTCCTGCTGAGGTGAAGATTGCCTCTAAAATGGCCACTGATGACTGCAGACCCCTGATGTTCAACCTGCAAAGGTTTCAAGACAAAGAAGGACCTGAAGGGCACCCGGGTGTCATCTGCTCCATGTGTACCTGTCTGAATGGATGTGGTTCAGGGTCAGAAATTGTTGGTCAAATTTGGTTAATTAGTCTGTTAAATCTCTTCTAAAGCTCAACAACAGACTACAAGAGCTCCTTGAGAAACTGAACAGGCGCTGCCTCTCCCGTCTCCCCCTCTCATCACCTCCCAGCATCATGAGTTCATGTTGTAGTTTTGCATAATCCATAGCACTGATTAGTCTTTTGTACTTTTTGTATGGCATCAATTCTTCAGGTTGAGGAGATGAGCCTGTTTAAATTAAAAGTACTGAGGTTAAACTCAGGACAGGAATTTCTTTTTTCACGTTAGCTGCCGGATGTTCACAACCCATAAACCTAGAATACTTTTATTAGTTTATATGTTCATCCTAAATCAGGACGTTTATAATGACTGCTGAAGTTCCTGATCATTGTGTTGACACCCTCTCCACATGCCTTGCCTTTCTGGAGATCCTTACTGTGATTGCTGTTTGTTTCCTGCAGGAGAAGAGAGTTGTGAACGACTGGAAGCCCGGTGTGCCTCGTGGACGGAAGACATCAGAGGAGGGTGACGGCCATGGAGGACCAAGCGACAGCCACAGCCCCCCCAGGAGGATGGGATCAGGACGATTGGGTCGGGGAGGTCAGAGAGGAGCCCGCCAGGAAAGGAGAGAATGGGAGCCCAGGACACCCAGAGATGGAGAACCTGGGGAGTCAGGAGGACAGGGACGAAGAGGAGGAAGGAGAGGAAGAGGAGGAGAAGGAAGAGGAAGAGGAGGAGGAGGAGAAGGGGGAGGAGGGGAAGGTGGAAGAGGAGGAGGAGGGGGAGAAGGTGGAAGAGGAGGAGGAGAAGGTGGAAGAGGAGGAGGAGGAGAAGGTGGAAGAGGAGGAGGAGGAGGAGAAGGGGGAGGGGGGACACCAGGTGGCATAGACAGGAAGTCCAAGGTGAGTGCAGAACTATTTCTGTACTGAGCTACAAAACTTTGAATTGTTATGTGTTTTCTTCACAGAGGCAAATTTCTGGGAGCAAATATGACAACGTTTTAAAATCCTGTCTGTTTTAATGCATGACTGTTTTCAGTCATCCTGTATTTGTAAAAATAATTAATTGTAATTTTCCACTAATGATGCAGCCATATGTTGTTTTTTTGTACAGGAATGGGAGGAGAAGAGGCGGCAGAACATTGAGAAGATGAATGAAGAGATGGAGAGAATAGCCGAGTATGAGAGAGGACAGCGGGTACGAGAGTCACTGTTTGTATTCTTTATAGCGTTTGTACTGCTTTGGATTTGTCACCTAAACCTACAAAGTCTCCCATCAATCTATCAGACTCATGTTTGTTGATCAGGTGTCTTAATTTCTTCATCAAATTAAAACAGAGCAGCTTATATTTCCAAGTTTTGTGTTAGTTTGTATCTGATGATTTCTGTCCATCTATGCCGTCTTCCTTTAGAATAAAAGTTTAATTGGGCTTAAATCAAAGAACGATGTGCTCTAACAGTGTTACATTTCTTCTTTGTAGCCGGATGGAGACAAACCGATCCGTAACTTCTTGGATGACCCGAGACGTTCAGGACCAGCACCAGACATCGACCGCAAAGAGGGCAGCAGGAGACATGTAAGAAACTGGGGAGGGCTGGACTTTGACAATGTGAAGACGGGAGCAGAACTGGAAAAAGAATGGACTGTGAGTAATATCACCTGTGTGCTAACATGGCTATCGACAGCCAAACCATTCCTGAGTTATGTTCTTCCTGCTACAGCCTTTTTCATTTGCTTTGTGACCCCTCTTGTCGCTGTAGAGTCGAAGGCCTGGTCCAAAAGGCTCTGTAGATATGACCATGTCTATGACCGGTCGGGAGAGAGCAGAGTACCTGCGCTGGAAGAAGGAGCGTGAGCAGATTGACGAGGAGAGACTAGCACGCCATCGCAATGCCACAGGCCAGTGGAGACGAGAATGGGACGCGCAGAAGACAGACAACATGTGAGTACAAGGGAATAATTTGACGAGATGTCTATGACTACATTTCTCTGATCTAACTAACGATTGTCATTACCCATTCATCTTTTTCTAAATTCACTGAAAGAAAGAAAACAAAGAAAATTATCCAATTTAAGAAGCTTTAACCAGTAGGGATGTAACGATACATCGTGACATGATTAAAATCGGTACAAATGCATGACGACTCACATCGGTTGACAGAAAAAAATGAATCGCGATTCTTGGCGAATGCGAGAGAAGTAGGATATGTTGTTTTTCGTCTTTTTTTAAATTAGAAACAGGTTACGTTGTGGTTGCAGCTTCCACTGCTGCGTCTGCCTTTCTGTGTCACACGCACACGCACACACACACACACACACACACACCTACACACATGCGCAGTAGTGCTAATCGGCGTCAGGCCTGACTGTACCGTAAATGATACCATAACACAGACCCTCCAGGAATTCACGATGTTGCAATTTGCAACTTCAACGCAACTTCAGTGAATCCCCATGAATTCGGGGGTGTTGCAATTTTAACCAATCATCGCAACTTCCGCGCAGTCTGCACGGGGGATTAACCTCGGGTCAGGGACGGCCGCACGGTGCGGGAGGATCCCTTTGTGGGATCTCTCCCCGGCGCTGGCTGGCCCCCGCCGGGCGCATTTCCTCCGAGGTGGTGGAGAGATTTTTTTTCCTACAAATAAAAAAAATTCATTTGGTCATAATTTGTCTGTAGCTCATTTTCATTTAAAAAAAAACGTGAAAAAATCGTATCGTGAACAAAAAATCGTGACTCGAGTCGTGAGTTGAGTGTATCGTTACATCCCTATTAACCAGCAAATGTTTAAAATAATGAGTGATTACTCGTTATTGCTGCTCTACTTTGATTGTAATGATATTAAAAAGTCTTATCGATATAAATAGAGCAGTAAACACATTTATCACATTTAATTTTTGACTTGTTCATCCTCTGACGTTTTTACACTTTGTTCATGCACCATGTCAGTTTCAAGTCTTTCAAAATGGATTCAAGACATGCAGGAATAATGCCAGTAAACTAAACTGCTGCTCAGCAATAAACCAGTGAGCTCAAACATTTAAGTTTCCGCTGAGGTCCTCATACTCAAAACAGAGGACGTGTGAGGATCTGAGCTGTTTGTCGTCATCTTTATTCAGGCTGACAGGCACTCAGAGTGGTGTGACAAGAAGGACTGATCCTTGATCAGTGTGTGTGTGTGTGTCTGTCTAACCCTGAGGCTTTTTCACAGGTTCAAGGAGGATCCATATGTAGCAGCAGAGGGCATCACACCCGAGCAGGGCAGCAGGAGAGGCAAGTACACACACACACACACTGTTGCTGTGGTTACACAACAGCTGACAGGACTGTGCCAGCAGCAGAACCTCGTGTCACATCAACATGTCATCACGCACACACATCCTAAACACCAAACACACATCATAGGACACAACACCATCTCCCTCCTTCAGCGAATTAAGCTCGTTATGTAAATTAGAGTTGATTAAGCTCGTTATGTAAATGCTCGTAGTATTTCCCCGGAGTCTAAATCAACCTCTTAAGCCACGGTCACGCTGAGGACGAGAGAGCTTTCAGAAGGACTCCAGTTTTCTTTTATTGGTGCTAACAGACTCTTTCAGTGAAGTGCAGGTCGATAAACAGAGCTCATCATTAAACCTCTAAATTCAGAATATTTCAGAAGGATGCACAGCAACAACGGCTGTTATATAATTAAAATAGAAGAGAATATTAGTATGCATTACATGAGGTTTGTTTTGAAAACTCATTCACAAAAGATCAAGTTTAATTTCAGTCACTCTGCCTTCTAAACTGACATCTGACCCTGACAACCTGACTCAATTTAATGCATCAAGACATGTTGGTAATCATCTTGGTTCTCATCTGGATGAGAAAATAATTCACTGTGGGACTGTACTAATCCCAGGACATGGCAGAGCAGCAAACCGAGCCTCATGCTTGAGTCTAATGCCGCTGTTTGTTCTTCCTGGTTGGTGCATGTTTAAGAGCACGGCTCAATATTTTCAGATTTTATAACACCAGGTGTCAGTTTGATTAATTAAAATCTAAAAGATAATGAATATAAAAAGAACAAATGTCTGTAGAGTGGAATTCTGACTTCCACTTGATCTGAAGTGGATGGTTGATCAGCAGCTTTTACCTCACAACACATTGCTCGTCTCAGTATCCGCATATCTACCTCTCATGCATTTTCCTCACTAGTGTTAATAACTGTTGATTTCGTAACATGATTAATGATGTTTGTATGGCTACGATGTATTTGATTTATCTTGAGGACTTCTTGTGTGTGTGTGTGTGTGTGTGTGTGTGTGTGTGTGTGTGTGTATACATACAGTAATGTGTTAATGTGTCTTCTCTGCAGCCCGGGGGCGTAACTCTCGTACAGAGCCTCGGGGCAGGGCCTCAGGTTAGACCACAGCATGGGACTGAGATTAAACTGTGTGTGTTTTATTTTTTTTTGTTCAGTTTGTGTCTGTGTGAAGTACAACAGCTGCTCCCAAAACCAAACTCACCCCTCACTCACAGACCTGTGCCAACCAGATCCCATTGATAAAACTAGTAGTTTCCTTAATTTACCTTTAATAATTGTAATTTTAAAAAAACGTCTGTCTGAGTCTTTCCACAGTCTCTCTGACAGTCACCAGTGCTGATTTGTTGAAATAAATCTTTAATTCACTGACGTAGATGAGACATTTTTCAGTTGCTCTCTCACTTGAATGTGGCTCTGTGAATGACACAGGAAGGGACTGTGATGATGCTCAGGACACCATGACTCCAGTGTGTCTTTACATCACAAATTTGCTTGCTCTTCACATTACCCTATGCAATGTGTGTCTAAATGTGTTCTTTAAAATCAGCCGTACAGACAGTGCACAGTGAATCTTGACCTAAACCAGTCCAGTCCTTCTCGGGGTTTTGCTTTGGAACTGGGTGAGCATCTGTAAGGATTTGCTAATCTTTCCCTGAGGCTGGCAACACTTGGAAAGCTTCTGACTGCGCACACAGCAGCCTCAGGATGTCAAACAGTGCATGCAAATAGTTCTTGGTGTTTGTGACGCCTTCTCTGAGTGTGGGTGATGTGATGAGGTCGCAGTCATCAGTCAGATCTTCTGGTCTGGACTGTGAGAAGGTTCAAACAAAAGAAGAATTATTTCTAACTACAGTTCAGTTCTTTTATTCTTTGTGTCTCTAACTGGAGAGTATATTACAGATTATGCTATTACACATGCCCCACATTAAAGCCTGTGTGTGTGTGGGTGTGTGTGCGTGTGCGTGTGCGTGTGTGTGATTTCTAATTTCTGGAATGACTTGAGTGTCCTCTTCACAGCCCCGAGCTGCTCCGTTCAATCTCTTTGTCATCATCCTCTGTTATTTCTTTTCTCCTTACTGATCCCTTCATTTCTTTTGTACTTGTATCTTTCTCTCTCTGACCTTTTTATCACATCCTCTCCTCCCCCTTCATGCTCTTATCTTCCTCCTCTCTCTCTCTCTACATCCTCTCCCCTGTTGCAGCTTTCAGTCTCTGACCTTCTCTCTCTCTCCTTCCCTCTCTCCATCCTCTGCTCTTCTTCCTTCCATCCCCTCCTCACATCTTTTCTTAACTTTGACGGTTTTCGTCTTCCTTCACACCTCGATATCATCTTGATCCCTCCATGGTCTGCTCATCTGTTCTGTCTCTCACTTTGACTGTCTTTAATTTTCTTGACCTTCCACTCTCGATCATTTCTTTTTCTCTGTCACATCTCTTCCAAACCAGCATCTCATTTTATTCTTGTTTTCCTCCTTGATGAATTCAGGGAGAGTCTTTCACTCTGTCACACACTGATTCACCTTGTCTGAAAAGGAACAAGTCAGCTTCGACATCTTAAACCACACGTTGTCACTTGAAGGCAGCATGTTTTTGTTTGAGCGTTTTTATAAATCAAAATAATCTATTAAAAGATGTTTTCTCTGTTACACACAGTATAATATGAGCCACTCTGCAGCTCTCATTAAAATCTGTAAAATCACTTCTCCTTCCTTCTCACTCTGACTCATCCATCACCCACTAATAAATAGACGTTTGACCTTGTCCCAGAGTTCAAATGAACACTGTCAAACAGGTCTTGAGTCTGATGTTATGTAAGACGTCCATTGCCAGACTGCAGCTGCAGAAAGGGGAGAAACAGACGAAGGAATAGATGGACTGTTTTTATTAAATGCTCATTTAAATGTCTTAACTTTATTAGAGAACTCTGTTCTGGGATCAGTGCAGAACATGGTTTGTTTGACTTAAACTGAGGTAGTTTTATAACTGTAAGTCTTGATTTGACAGCATCACTTGCTGCGATGTAACTGATCTTGCTCATTTGACTGTCACGACTCGTCCATCTCCTCCACCCCTCCCCTCTCTGAGTCACCTTTTAGATCAAGTTGTACAAAATAACATGGCTCACTTTCACCATCAATATTTCCTCCAGATGACAGCAAGCGTCCTCCTAAAGCTCCGACATTTGGCGACTTCCTGTCCCAGGGCAGGACCCAGGGGCCCAGAGGAGACCGGGGCAGAGGGAGGGGCCGAGGACAGAAACCGAGCTACAGGTAACTGAGGATTACAGTCTGCTACCATGCTTCAAAAGATTGTCTGTTCATCTTTATCTGAGTCTACTGGAGAACTTAATGACATTAAACCTCACCTTAACGCATCTTTTCTTTGACAGCATGCATGACAACCGCTGGGAAGGAGAGAAAGAAGAGGACAAAGAAAAGGAGGACAAGACGAAGAGAGAGGAGAAGCCTAAAAAGAAAGAGAAGGAGGAAGAAAAGGCCAAACCTCCTACATCACAGAAGGTAAAAGGGGCTTCATCAGGAATATTAATGCAAGCGACCTTACTAGTAATGTAGAGATGGTGGTGGCAACCTCACTGCCTGAAAGAAGCCAAAAATGTAGTTATTGCAGATTTTAGATCACAAACTCTTTTTCACTTACCTCCTCAGTAATCCCCTCTCTCCATCTTTTCTCAGGTGGAGGAGAATAATGAAGGAGAGGATGATGAGGAGGAATGGGAGGATGCCAGTGATGAGGATGATGAGGATATGGAGGAAGGGAGCGACTCAGAACAAGACTCCAGGGGCGATGAAAAGAAAGATAAAGGGAAAGAGAAACCTGCCAAAAACAAAAGCAGCTCTACATCTCCTGCAGCTCGTTCTCGACCAACATCGGCAGGAAGCCCCAAAGAGCAGCGGACTCCCAGGCCAAAGGTCCACATTCCTCCACCGGCAGCAGTTCAGGAGTCACCGGAAGGAGGCAAGCCCCTCAGCCCCTTCTCCCCACTGTACAGCCACCAGCCTGTATCAGACTGGGGAGAGGAGATGGAGATGCAGTCACCCCGAAGCAGCATGGGAGGCGAGAGCCCACTGAAACCTCCCAGCGTGGAGTCCAGCCCACCCCAGAAACAGGAGCAAGAGGTGGAGGCAGAGAGCCAAGCTGCCAGCTCCAGTGAACCAGCTGAGCCACAGAGAGTAGAGGATACAGGTAGGATACTTACTCAGGTGTCACTGTTTCAAAATGTTTACTATACTGTGAAGGGATCCGTGTCATCCATCCTCTTTCACTCTGATGTTTCTCTTCAGTTTGTCGGGATAGAAATTTGTTTGCAGAAGAGAGATGCCGTAGTTCTCTCGTTCTCCTCTTGATTTCTGTCTCCTGTCTTGTGTTTTCTGTTTGACCTTGTATCTTAACTCATCTTTTTTCTTTTCCTGCCTCTTCACTCCTTTCTTCCTCCTCTTCCTTTATCCTCTTCTACTACCACCACCCACATCTGTCTTCCATGCTCAGTCACAGACATTTCCTCTGCTCCTGAAGCCCAACAGACTGTGATAGTGTCAGAACCAGAACCTGAACCTGAACCTGAACCGCCATCTGACCCCGCCCCTCCTGAGGTGTCTGACCCCGCCCCTCCTGAGGGGTCTGACTCCGCCCCCTCTGAGGTGTCTGACTCCGCCCCCTCTGAGGTCACTGATGCCGCTGACCAGAGTACACCTGCGCCGACACAAGGTAACAGAAACCTCAAAAATCAAACAAGACTGGACTCCACAAAATGTTTAGAATGACTTTCAGCTCAGTGTTCACTCTCACCGCTCGTTTAGAGAAAACCAGAATACAGCAGCTGCATAACAACAAGAAGAGAGACGAGCATCTAGCAGCTAAAAAGATGTTTCCCTCAGGAGTGAACACTGGACTGAAATTCATCAATCGAACACAAACATAACAAATGAATTGTCATGTTGCTCCATAACTGCTGAATGTGTAAATAAGCAACTGTTTGCATATCAACTAACCGCTCATCTCCGCTGCCCAAAAAATCAATTACTGCAGGTGATTAGCCTAAACCACAGTCTGCTGTGTAAGGAGCCTCACCCCGTGTCTAGACCATAAATCTCGTCAGTGCGATGCTTGTTTGATAACCGTGTTGAGGCTACACGAAGCATCTGTCTGTATACGTGTGGAGCATCAAAGCAGCTGCCAAACCTTCAGTGCATTGTGCAGTTTTCCTTTGATATGTATTCCTGATCTATTTTTCCATAACACTGATGGAGTAACATGGCTGCTTTAAGAAACAGGGCTGTGTGTGTACCCAAGATGTTCCTGTGTCTTTCCTGAAGTGAAGTTGACCTGAATAACGGTAGCAGATAAAAATACAGGGGATCACCAGAGTTCATATAATTCATCCTGAGGGGGACATGAATGTGTGTACCGAACTTTATGTTGTTTCATGTCAGTACATTGTGGTCAGGCCATCACCAGAGTCAGAGCTGAATATATGAGATACTGTAATGTCGACATTTTCTCTTTGACCACAGACAAACAGGACTCCTCCTCCCCTGCAGCCATCCTGGAGGCTGACCAGAGCTCCTCTGAACCAGCAGGAGGGGAAGACGATGACACGGCGCCCGCTGGGACCGACGATGCTCCGACAGCAGAGACAGCCGAGTCCTCAGAGCAGACGTCCTCAGGTGCGGTCCATATCAGTGACTCTGAGACAGTGGTGTACTGAATGCTTCACTGTCACTTTTTATTTTTGTGTTTGTTCGATGACCTCATCTTTTTTTTCTTCATTGTGGTTCTCCTGCTCACTCAGACTTTTTTTCTTTCTTTCTTTCATATGTGTGGGAGCGTTTTGTTGCCACATAACACAAACACAGTATTTCTCTAACCAATCAGGACCCCTCTGCCTGCCTGTCCTCCTGCTCCTCCTGTGATGGACTGAACGTACTAACTTCACCGTCTTTCTTCATCTTGTAAATCCTTTTTCCCTTTTTGTCTTCATCCCTTTGTAGCTGCGATGAAAATGCTTGCCCTGCTGCACTGCTACCTGCTTTACTAAACTTTGGTGTGACGCCTCTCATTGTTGCTCCTTCAGTTTTCCTGATGAGCGTGCTGTAGTTGACAGAGTTGGGAGTTCAGGATGCCACGAAAACATTCTAAAGCAGCTTCACTACACGCCTGTGGACAATAAATGCATAAAATGCTGATGGCTTATTTCAGTACTAACTGGCTTGTATTCATCAGGCGGCTTCGAGCTTAGTAGAGATTAGTCCAAAGAGTGATGCATTTTGGTCCTACTCTTAGAATAAAATGTAAATGTAATGCTTAACTCATTCCAGAAACTCCAAAATGCTTGGTGTCCAGCTTTTTTCGAGGCCTTTGTGTGGGCGTGCTGTCCCTGCAGAAATCCACGGCCTCTCATATTATATGAGAGAGATGTTCATATTTTGGGTGACGTCACAGAAAACCCCAAAACACGCAGAAAGGCTTTAAATGTTGAAACGTTTACAGAAAACATGTTTTAGTGGTAAAAATACAAACACTAAGTAAATAATATTAAGACTGGTGATGTGTAGAGACACCTGCAGTCATTCTAAGACCCTGACTGCTGTCCTGTTTGAACATTACTGATCAAATATTTAATGGATGTAAAGTTGTTTTTTATTTATGCCAACCCATAAAAAGCTGTTATTGTTATTGAGACTGATGCAGTAGATTCAAGCACTTCCTGAAAATTAAACCACATATCTCCACCTGGTGAACTAAAGCGCCTCATGATGCCATGACTGATCCGTAACGGAGCCACCAGTGGGAATAAGAACCATTCATGCTGGTTAGTGAGTGTCAGCTATCGGTCCATCCTTTGTGTCTTTGGTTTATAAGTGAATCAACCACAGACTGGAGGAAGCCCGTTCATTAGAACAACCACTCAGCCTGTGGCTCCGCTGCTTTCACTCGGCTAATGGCTAAGTTTGTTTGTTTTTTTCTGAAATCAGTTCAGATCAACTTGTTTCTAAACTTGACATCGTGTGAAAACCCAGTTTCATCCATTTATCTTCATTAAAGAGCGTAAAAACAAACGAGACATGATCATGCAGCATATCGAAGAACTAAAGGAGGGAGGGACCACTTCAGTATGATTTAGTTTGCTGTTGAAAGAATGCTAGAAAGGTTTAAACATCTTTTGAATTGTTTCAAAACAGCCACATGTTCTGTGGCTCAGCAGCTGATGTGGTTCCTTGTCATGTACTGAGACCATGTCATGTGGACCCGCTGTGCAATCAGCGGGTCCACAGTGTGAGTAGAACGTGTAAACGTTGAATTCCTCCATTTTGTCTGGAAGGACGGGTCGCTGCTGTCTTTTGTTCTTTGGTGTCAAAGACGCGCTGATTGCATTTACACTTCTTCCTGGTGACTCATTTGTGATAAATGGCAGAAATCAGATGAGCTCATGTGGGCATTGTGTGTTCGTGTGCATACACACACATCTGTTGATTGTGTGTGTTGGTGTCAGGGTGGAGATCAGGAAACCAGGGAAATTAGAGGCACAATTAAATTTTTAAAAGGCTTTTGAGAGGAAATGAGCAGCAGCAGCGTACTGGGCAGATGATCGGGCAGACAGGACGGAGACCGTTTGAAGTCTGATTGAATTAAAGCATGTGATGCTTGTGAGACTCCACAGTGAACTGTGGATGGAGATGAATGATGTGAAGTATGAGCAAACACTAAAACTGAAATCCTCCTTTAAAGTCCTCCAACAAAATGTACGGGTCTCTGTTACCAGAACCAGCAGCTCTACAGCTCGCCTGGTAACAAGTTTTACCTCGGTTGTCGTTGTTGTGTAGGCACATAAGGTCAGTGTTTTACAGGAGGTTTTATATGTGCTGGACTATTTCCTGGTGTTAGACCAGCTGCCAGGCAACCAGGACAGACCTCAGGATACTAGTCTAGTCTGGCACATAACACGTAATAAAAGGGATTTTTATTTTTCCCTCATCAGAACCATGTTTCAAAAAGAGCATGTATTTTGAGGTTTAAAATTCTGGCTTTAACTTAAAGGTCGGGAATTGTGGTATACATCCAGTACAGCGGCCTGATAATCGGTATTGATTATCAGGCGCTTTGCATGTGATGACTTCTCCCACTGAGCAGCAGAGAAGCTGAATGTGCAGTGATGGCAATAATGATGCTAGAGTCACAATAAGGATTCTCCCCCGGGGCTGCTCGCTCTGGAAATGTACACTCTTATGGTACTGGGATGTGCTTTGTGTAAAAGCATTAAGCATAAACACACACACACACACACACACACACACACACACACACACACGATCTTGCCCCCCCTTTCACACCTCACCACTTCCTCCTTGTGTTTGCATCAACAGGATGAAGCTGCTGGGAACAAACAGACTCATTTCTGAGGAGGATGGAAAGATGATGGAAGGAGGACGATCATCACACTACTCATCACTGCAGTGACCATCACACACCCAAATTAAAAAACACTTAAACCATCATGAGGAGCAGAGACTGTGCGTCGCTGCCTTGGACCGGCCTCTTTTCAGCTCTATCTCTGAGTCTTGTGGATCGCCTCTGGGCCACTGCCGTGTTTTGTCTCACTCTGTTAAGTAGTAAGGTATGAAAATTTAAGTCAGTCACTGGTTTTGAATTTGGAAAAGCTTCAAAGTGGGTTTTCAAGGTTTTCTACATCTGGAAAATGAACTGAGCCTGATCGCAGTAGAAATGTGTGTCGAGTATAAATCATTTCACAGAAGATCATTTAAACCACGTGCTGAGGAAACATTCACACTGAACCTCACGGAAGTCAGTGACAAGTTTATTTTCCCCCCGAGACTTTATTAGTTGACCCCATCGAGCCTGGCAGCAGAATCAGCTGACTCCTCAGTATTTTAGGCGATAACAATAACACGGTGCACAGCACTGACTGCTTATGGGCTGATCCACTGTCCTGCATCTTTTGCCCATTGATGGTGCCCTTAAGCCAAACAGATGCCTGCTCAGCTCTCCCCGTCTCCATTTAGAGAAGCACGCTGTGTGGTCTGGCTTTACATGGAAAGAAATCACAACACCAAGCCCTAACTGGCCTGAGATCAGTTCATAAAATAATGTCCGCCTATGTGTCTGCTCAGCTGTCTCAGGGACAGAACGGACGTGTCTCATCTGTGGGTTTAGGCTGTAACATAATGACTTCTCTGAAGAACGATCAGACTCGTTTGGCAGCTCGTTGTTGACCTAACCAACACGCTCACATGCCAACTAGCACCCAGGGTTAATAGCTGCTGCTCGGTCTGTTAAGAGTTCTTGATTTCTTGGACTTCTCTAAGGTCTGAAGTTTTCTTTTTAAATCGATGCAGCAGAACATCTTCCTCGTCAAAATATTGCTCTTACATTACCCATAATGCAATTTGACTGCCAACAGTTTGGTCTGAGATTGGGGTGAGTGTCCTGAAGCATCGAGCAGACGAGCAGCAGCACAGAGGTCTCCTCTGGAGCCAGAAAGAGCTGAACAGCCTGTTACACAGACAGACTCTGATGTGTTTCCCTCTGACATGAACTGTTTGGCCTGTTGTACAGTTAGCTGGTTTACAAGCTCCAGTGTTGTTAACGGAGACGAGGACGAGACTGTTGAGCCACTTTTGGAAATAAATGTAAATCACCTGCAGAGCGATACTGGATTCATCTACAAACTATTTCACTCTGGACTTTTATTGAATGCAGTCTTTTCTAAACTGGACTTTCTTGCAACTTTAAAGCCTCTTGTGAGCGATTGTGGCGCCATCTTCATGACTTTACCATCACAGTGGCCTCGGCTCTGTCTCCATCATGTAGAGATGGGACTCCACCCCCCGGCCTGTCCTGCTCTTTTGTTTTATTGTGTGGCTTTTAATGTGTGGTTTTCTAGATTTACGTTAAAATCTGTTTCTTTTCATATCAGACCCACAGGAGCAATTTTATTTTCTGTCACGAGAGAGGAAACTAAAATGATAAGAATGTTTACACGAGCTTCAGTGCAGGTAGATCGATGTTTTAAAAGTGCGATCAGTCATACCGGACAAAGGCAGCTGATTGTTGAGTCTCGTTTCCCGGACGTCAAACACTGGCGCTGTTCTGCTGGGAAACCGTCAGTTCTCTTTGTCCAGAATGACTGACGCCTCCTGAAGTGTCGTTTATTCTGTTTTTCATCAGAGTGCGTGCTACAATAACTGACTTCAGTGATCATGTGTGTCAGATGTAAATCAGACAAACACACGCTCTCACCTGAATGAACTTCCAGGATCAGGTGTTTTGTTTAAGAACATCTGAAATCCATCAAATACCAATGATGTACTTAGATCAGCCTGTTTGCTGTTTAATCATGTTTAATTCTGCCTTTTATAATCAGAAAGGGTTTAATTTTTTTTTTCAGTGACAGACTGTGCTGCCATTTTGTGATTGTGAGGATGTGAATCATCAGTCATACAGAGAGTCTGTCACATCCGTCTGACACGAGTTCCCGTCTCCCCTCAGATGACACACTGCCTCCTAAATGAGAGTTTATTTTTAAAATCAAGGGTCTCATTCCAAAATGGCTTTAAGGTATGAAAGAAAAACAAACAACTTAACATGAAATTAGTGTTTTTACATTAAATATGTATATTTTTGTTAACAGGTGTGTTTTGAGGAAATAATTGCCTCAGAATCTGGTGATACAGATTCACATGAAAGTGTAGAAACATGAATTATACTTGTGTAATCACGTTAGGGCTGTAGCCTCTTTTGGAATGAAACCCTTCACTCATACCTCAGCAGACCAAGGGCTTTAGTTTGATTCTTTTTTTGACTTTGTGCTTTGATTTCTGTGATCAGCTCTTTGAATCATGTCGGCTGTGGTGGCTCGCGGATTAATGCGACGCTTTAACGTTTTTGTGTGCCGTGACGGAGGAATAAAAATGATGCATTTGGGTTGAAAGGAACTGCAATATGTACAGTTTTTAAATGGAACATTCCACAGTCGGGTGTTTGTGTAAAATGTAGCCTGTGGGCTAAGAAAAATATTGTTTTTATTTTCTTCTTTTGCAAATGGACGTTTGTTTTTCTGAGCTTGGATGACTGACTGACTGTATTTAAGGCAGTAGATGTTTCCTCTATTTCTACGTCTACCTGTTTGATACGTGAAACTGAGAACTAACAAGGTTTGCCTTTTTTGGAGTGCTGTGTAGCTGTTTTCATAAACTTATCAGCATGAATCCGAAATTGTAGCTTTTTAATGTTGTCAAAGCCATCGATGAAATAAATGTCCCCGTCAGAGAGAAGCCCTGATGTCTGTACAGCTGCACCCACATGAAATGTAAAGCACACGCCAGTTTTTGGTGTTCTCATTTAGCCAATAAATATATTCCTCTGATGCGTTATGACAAATCTTCTTTTCTTCAGCAGGTGTGATAAAAATCATGTTCAGTGTCAGGCTGAGGCTTTTCTCTCCACTGATGCTCTGAATGTTTTGTGCTGATAATGTTGCTGCATCCATCCACCACAGACACATAGATTTATGTCCTGCTCAGCAGGCAGTGTGGCGGTATGAAATCATCCTGCCCCGTGCACATACATGCTGTGGTGTTGTGTTTGAATCTTGGGCATGATTTGACCTTGACGGATGCTGCAGGACAGACAGAAGAGCGGCTCCTGTTCATCCCCATGAACAGCACATAATGAAGGTTAGAGCCCCCTCAATGCTCTGCCTGCGTTTATAAGGCTGCAGTCTGACTCATCTGTGTAGGAAAAGCTTTCTTATGGTTTTGATGTCTCTGTTTTTTGGTTTTTTGCAAATCTGCTCAGCAGCTGAGCAGATTTCTCAGGCTGGAGCAGAAAATGTGATGCTGATCGACAGTGGGTGAACACTGCATCTCTCCCGTCTTCTGCTGCGGGACGTTTCCCCTCAAACTATGACCCAATCGGTGGGTGCTGCGTACTTTCTGCCCCTCCTCAAGCGAAGCTGCATCAAGCCAGACACAGAGAGAGCGGCGGCCCCGGTTTCCTTCAAAATAAAAGTCCTCAGAGTGTAACCAACTGTGAATTCTTCTGTTACTCTGGGCTAAAGGGAAGGGGGTCTGATTGGTGGGCAGTCTGAAAGAATGTTTAATTTCTGTGTCACAGACATCTAAAACAGCGAGTCTCTGTCTGCAGCATCATGACTGTCTCAGCTGCTTCCTGAAGGTTTATTTACAGTCTTAGTTTCTGTAAACACCATGTTTATTAAAATAGAAATATAAAACAGTCTACTGTTGGATAAACACTGCAAAACACCAGCTCGACTCAAATCAGCTTACTGGATTTTATTATACATATGTTTATTATTATATAAGACAAACCATTAAATTGTTCATTTCCGTTCACAATAAAATGTTTCCATCTTTTACAACAGTTATCTTGCTCATTTCTGTCCAGCCCTCACATCACTGATGTTTGTTCTTATGAAGCCTGTTGAAAAACCTTATTTCTCTGTACTGCAGTTATAGTTTGTTTTATTTTGAAACCGGAAGCTGCCTGTGTAACCCTGTCCAGCTTGACAGCGGTCCCATCCAGCTGATGCCAGGGACAGCCTCCTTGAGTTCAGTTTGCCCGGTGCGCACTGAGGACTCCGCGGGGTCAGGGCTCTCCAGTCTTGCGGACACGGCACCGGAGGAGGCTGCGGGACCCGAGCTGCTGCTCTGCGGTTTAGACTGCATCCTGAGCCCGCACCGGAGGAGAAAGGAGCCGTGGACCGGAGGAGGGGGACAGCTGGATCTGCTGTCCGGACTCAGATGCACACACAACACTCAGCAGAGGGAAAATCGTTGGCTGAGGTTTTTGCTCTAATACCAAGATGAAAGCAGCCAGCAGGCAAGTCAGCGTGACCGCGGACAAGCTGAACGGGGACATGAAGCGGAGGCCGAGCTATCCCGGGGAGCTGCGGGCCAAGCACACCAACATGTCAACTAAGATTTGGGTGAAAGTGGCGATGGCGATTGTGTATTTCCTCTGCGTGTCCGTGGCTGCGTTCATCCTGGTCATTTACTATGTGTTTTTCTGGGAACCCGACCCGCAGTTCAGCACCAACAGCACCGCGGCACCCAACCGCACCGAGTGCGCGCCGAGGTTTGGATGACTATATAGCACGCACGTACGCACGCACACATCTACACACATTATGTAGGTGACTGCACACACCTGACATGAGGCTGCAGCAGGGATGGATGGGAGAGCACCGCACACAGAGACACATGACCGCAGCCGGAGTTTGGGATGCGGACTGAGGACAGAGGGGGCAAGTGCTGCCGGGATGCATCAGTGTTCCGCATGCAGGGTGCAGGTGGGGTGGGTGCAGGTGATTGTTGTTGGGTTTTTTTGCCAGCTTTACCCAAACACCCAGTCCTGAGGGGGTCCGTGTGTTTTTAAGCATTTTCCTGTCACAGAATCTTAAAGGACGTTTTTAGCCTCCCCTTACAAGCAGAGCAGTCCGGTTCTGGTTTTGCTTTATGTCGCTTCAGTGTTAAAGTCATTCATCCTTTAACTCATGGATGGGTTCTGACACAATGGACCGCTGGGCACAGAAATGTAAAAGGCCTCCAGAAAAAGACACTTTGCAGATGAACCAGAGCTCTTTAGGTGCTGCTGTTGGTTTAAATACTGCAGCTGAACTTTAGATTTAGTTTGAAGCTTTCTGCTGCACAAATCCACACTGACACTCATCTGCACAGAAGCTGTACAGCAGCACTACAAGACACAGAAGAATACAGGAAACCATCAAAGATCCTGAGATGCAGGTTCTGCTTTTTAAAGATTTCCTCCTGTCAAACTGATTGCAGTCACTTTCCTATTGTTACTCTGTTCTAATGAAATGTTACTGCAGCCTCAGCTGTAATGATCAGGTGACGTGTCCTCTGGCTCTGGGAGCTTCAGATTCACATTTTTTATGATTTCCTGACGAAAAACAAATAATATTTGCTAGATTGATTGATTGATTGATTGATTGATTGATTGATAATAAATAATCAGATGCAGCCCTGAGCCTCAGTTTGTAGTGTAGTTGTAATATGAAGTAAATAAATCAGCTAAATCAAATATTGATTTGATTGGCAGATACTCAGTATTAAAAGAATCTGATCAGGATCGGGACATTTGTACTCTAACTGAGCTCTGTAACTACAAACGTCCATTGTCCTTCGATAACGTCGTCTGGCTCACGATGAGAAACGATCCGACTCGATGCAGCAGAACCAGATGAATCATCTGTTTTATTCTCCACATTATTTTTCCCTGTCAAACCATGAAGTCTGCATTACACCAACAGTCTGCTCAGAGATTCAGGTGTGTTCAGGTAAACTCCACACCAGAAGTTAAAATCTTCAGCCCTAACCGATGCTGACTCAAGTGACATCACTTAAAGGAATCATAAAACTCTCTCACATTATACTTGAATGCCTGTAAACAGACTTGATGTGTTGGAGTCCACATTAAGGTTGTCATACCAGAAACCTCAGTACTACAGTAGTAAGAAAAATGATAGTCAACGATAATTGTTGTTTCATCTGTGCAGTTTTTTGTTTTTGTTCCTTTTGTATTTTTAATATTATTGAATCGTCATTTTAAACATGTGGTGAAAGTAATCAGAGTATTGATACTTCGTTCACTTCAGACTGGCCTGGTCCTGTGCCCAGTAGGCTCTCTCAGTAATCCATCCATGCTTTAGTGCACTTTCTAATGATTGTAACTTATTATTTACACCTCCTCAAGAACATTTGAAACCCAACACAAGGACCACACTGAAGACCCCCCTCACGGACACTTAGAACACCTTGAATACCCTGAGATCCCCAGAAAGCCCTTGAACTCTCTCATGTACTTTATAAAACCTCTAAGAATGCCCACATGAAGATCTTTAACAAATGCAACCAACTCTTGAACCCCCAAATAAACCAGTCAGTGTTCTCTGAAGAAACCCACTGCAACCCCAAAGATCCTACTGCACCCCCTTTTGAAAACCCCTTCAAGGACCGCTAATTTCACCTCAAGACCCACTGAGACCCCTGGAGGACGTCACTCTGAGATCCCCTGCTCTGCACTAATGGAGACTTCTTTTTATGATATGCCTTTAGTGGAATGATGGACTTTTCTCTCTTTCTTTCTCTCTACAGCAGGATGCTGTTTGTATTCAGGTATCTAGAGGAACTTAAAGCGATACTGTACTGTAGCAGAAGTAGCCTAAATTGTGATCTCCGGTAGCTCGTAGCTGTATGAAATGCAAGGTGATCACTCACTATACTCTCAGTAGTTGCAGCAATTTTACCTTTTTAGAGCAACTTTTGTCTTGCATCGCCTCCCAGAATGAGCATAAATATTTAATGTACCTCTTCTTGATGACACGGTTTGTTCACCTCACGTCCTGTTCATAATTTAGGCTACACTCCCGAAACCTACTAGACTGTTTTATTTACAATGTAGCCTTGAAGAAGTTATTGTTATGATATGATAAACTATGCATTTATTCCAGTGTGGGTGTCGTCTTTCTGGCTGCTGTCAACACGCGAAGAAACGCAGTGTGGTGTCACTCTGCGCTGAAATAACAGAAGGACATTTCACTGGAAAGGCCAAGCTGACATCAGCTGACTGTTTTTTAAAATTTCACACCTGAAACATTTCTGATTTTATAAAATCACCCTCATGACATTTTCTGTACAGATCCGAGCTGTTAGACTTCTTAAATTACACCAGGAAGTAATATATTACATATTATATAATATAACACTCGTGTGCATTCACTCTCTTCAGTGAGACAGCTGCCTGGCCTTCTCCTCAACCCTCGAAATCCACTGACCTTTCCCCATGTTTATCTAATTATTATGCTTGTGAAATCTTCTCTGATGAGTAAAATTCACAGGAAGAAGGAGAACTGCAGTTACCAACATTGATTGTTACTTTTTAGATGCACAACATGCTGGAATGAAATCTCTCAGAATTTTTCAGCTTAGTTTATTGATTCTATTGTCATATTTACTCCATCCAGTGTCTCCATTGTTCAGTATTCATTATTTCAGTATTTCTTGTTAAGATAGTGTATTTTAGCTCTGATGGTTTCTACAGTAAAATGGTTTATACATGTGCATCACTGCAGAATAAAACACAATTAAAATATAAATATACAGTCCAACTAAAATATAGTAACACAATTAAAATATAAATATACAGTCCAACTAAAATATAGTATTATGCACATACAACATGAGGTTGTGACATAGGCTGTATAATGTTTTATGGTGTTTTTATTATTGTGTCCAAGCTCAACAGAACAGCATCCTGAAGTTTTAATCCCGGAGCAGCAGGATAAGACGGTGAAAACAGTTGAACTTTCCCTTTCCTCTCTGTTGAGTGAACAAAACCCACTTAACCCTGAGCCGCTGCAGTGTGGCGGTTCCGTGGGCTGCAGATCAAGACAGAAACTGTACCAGGCAGCCTGCAGCTGAGAAAGTGTGAAAAGCATTTGTGCATTTAAATGCTAAATAGATTTATTATTGCACCAAAACACCTGCTGAGCTGTGATGGAGGGACAGTAACACAAAGAGAGTTTCACTGGGATTCCTGTTGCTCGGTCACATGTCACGTTTTGTTGAAGCTGAGAATAGTTTTTCATTTTCTGCTGACAAACAAACAAACAGGACAGAAACAACCTCCAACCATCCTGAGCTTGGAGGTTAAAACGAATCTAAAATGTTCCACAAAATAAAAACATAAAACAGTTTACACTGAGAAGGTACAATAAAAAATGAAATATCACAAAACAAATTTAAGTAAAAATCTGAGATTGGAAGATGGACAAAGTGAAGTCAGATTTATAAAGCACATTCAAAGATAACTGGTGTTGACGAAAGTGCTTTACAAAAAATGTAATAATTGAAACATAAATGAACATGTGAAAGCTGTGACATCATTGTTATATTAATAATTAAGGGGACTCACACACCTCCTCAGTGTGCTCCAGGGAATCTTTGTATAATTTGTAATACCATAAACATTGTCTGTGTTTGTGAGAGATAGTCTCTGTGCATCCTTCAATCAATAATTCAATTAGCGGCTGAAGTTGTCAGCAGTGGTTCTTCCTCGCAGGCTGCAGGAGCGCTGACCTGAAGTCGAGCATCATATGACTCAGCAGAGCTCGCCGTCCTGTCCGGACTGCAGCAACAACAAACAACAGACACTCTGCTGCGGTCTGAAACAACCGGAGCTGTGTCCACCTCTTTTTCAGTCATTCACGGTTTCTTCATTTTCTCAGTTTCTGTCTCAAAATGAGCAGGCCAGAGGGAAAGAACAGAGAAATCTGAAGTAATGTCTCTGATGCTTCTTAAAACGGGAAACAATCCCACCAGTGATCATTTTATTGTTTATTTGTTTCAAAATATTCAAACTGGATTTATTCACTAATTCGAGTGATGGATGGCACGGCTGCTTCCCCTCAGGCAGGTTGGTTCAAAGCCAAAAACTCATCACCTTCAGGCAAAAAGCTGCAAAAGGACAGATTTTCACACATTTCATCAGCAAAAGGTTACAAGAGTGACACGCATTTTATCAGCAGTGTCATGTGCAGCTGCACATTCACTCTGTTTGCTTACGTTGTGCTGTGGCTGGTGTTGGTGTTGGTTTAAAACACTTTGGACTGCACCAATCTGCCTGAAAGCTGTGCTATAACATAGCACTGACTGACAGATGAATCAACCTGAAGCCTTATTGTTTTGTGTGCATGTTTTAATAATTCTTAATACCAACAACTTGTGTAGTTATATGGTTTGGGCTACAGTACCAAAGACACACCTCCTCATTCTGGGGTTTTTCTGTGTTTTTGTTACTTTCTACATGCAAGTAGATTAACACTGAAGACACCAACACTATGAATTAACACATATATGCAATAGACAAAGCAAATTTAGGTTCTTTAAAGTAGCCTCCTTGCATGGGTGGACTGGGACAAAAAAATCGGCCCTGGCATTTTGGACCAGAGCAGCCCACAACAAAAATAAATGATGGTCCCACACACCAGATGAGATGACATGTCGCTGCAGAATGCTGTGATAGCCATGTTGGTGAATTTTGAATAAATCTCCAACAGTGTCACCAGCTAAGCACCCCACACATCACATGTCCTCCTCCATGCTTCAGGGTGGGAACCACACATGCAGATACCATCGATTCACCCTCTCAGCACAGCAGTTTGAACAGAAATATTTTCAGGATTGACTGAGCTTCATGTCATAAAGTAATGAAAATAAAGAAACCATTGAATGTAAAGTGTGTCCAGACTTTTGACTGGCACTGTATGCTGTGAAACTGTTATTATTTCCTCCTGGTGTCAAATGATTTGTTTTTTTATTGGAAAGTTATGAAGTTTTGTTTTTCATTAAAACCTGGCCTGACAATGGTGCATAAGAATACTGTAATACCATTTTTATTTGGTTAGCTTCCCCCAAAATTGTATTTTATAGTGATTACTGTGCAAATGACAGTGATAAATGTCTAATTTCATAGGTTTATATTTCAGACTCTCTGGGTGTGATGAAACAGACCAGGCTATATTTTACAGTGAATACTCTTCCTCTTCTTCACCGTCTTTGTCTGATACGCATGACCTCCTGTTAAAGTAATTAGCTGGCCAGTGAACACTGGTAGGATTGATGATGAAGTTCTGCTCTGCAGTCAGGACTTCCATTACTTCAGAGGAGGATGGAAACCAGTGATGCTGCTCTCCAAACTGCTGAGCTGTGAAACAGAATCATTTAAGAAAGAGTTTCCTGTCTGAGAAGTTTGGTCCAAAGTGTTTCATATTCTAAGCACAGGTGGCCCATCAGGACTCAAACCTGTGACCTCTGCATGTTAGCGTCTTTACTTTTTGTTTTTTGTCTTGTTCTTCTACTCGTCTGTGTAAAGCAAGAGTAAGAAATGAAGTAGGAAATCCTTTTAATATGACTTTTCTTGATAGCCAATAAAAATGTTATTTTTTTAAAAAGTATATAAAGAGGACAATAATACAAATTTAGCCAGAACCTTCAGTCTTCAACAGGCAGGTCTCATTCAAACCAAATTTATATTTACAATAACAGCTTTGGGAATAGAACCATAACAGCAGGAATGTCAAAGGACAAACATGATTCCCAGAGTAAAAGGGTAAACATAAACATATCGGATGCACCAAAGTAAACACGACAGGGAAGGAAAGCTGGAAAGGAGCAAGCATCCTCAGCAAAACATCCCCCTGGATAAATAAGAACTGGAAGTAAAGCTGGAGAATGTACACATGGAATCAGCAGCTTCAGCACATTCACAGTATATTGATCTCTGTTTGCAGGGTGACGAGAAAAAGTTGCTGATACTTGAGAAATGCCAAAATTGCTTCCACTGTGGAAATAAAGCCAGACATCTCACATACACAGACATTTAAAAAAAATCATCAAATCTTTGGATCATTTAAAGAAAAGAGATCAGTTAAATGGCTCATTCATTTTAATTTTGATAAACACCAATCTTCTTGCCAGAACGTTATTATCATAATTAAATGTGCATATGTGTCATTTAAAAAAAAACTGTCTTCCGATGTTTAGAAACGTATGATCACAATCATACTCATTTACAGCCAATCACATAGAAACATTTCACCATCATTTTTACAGTCGTTGGTTGTAGCAATCTCTAAGAAGCAAATGTCGAAGTGGAAAAGTTCAAATACCACGTCACGGGTAAATGCATATAAAAATGGGCTGAAGAAATCTGTCAAAAGTCAAAACTGAGGACTTTAAGACTTATATAAATATAAAGATTATAAATAATAAAGTTTGTCTCAAAGAAGAAAATCACTGCACAAGGTCAAGTTCCAGATTTAGATTTTATTAGAGGGTTATATGTTAATCAAATACCTTTTAGACATTTGAATTTTAAAAGATGTTAAAGCATGAGAAGAGGAAAAATAACTTACAATAACTAATACTTAACTTCACATGGAATACAGACAATTTATTCATGAACATGTTTGACATCAACAGGCGCATTAATGTAAATTATATTTTGGATTATGTCTATATGGTTTATATGTTTATATTATTTGTACATAATTGCCATTGTTCATGATTTAAACATATCAGAATGTTTTAATTGGATTAATGTATCTGAATAATTTCATGAGTCATGTAAATAACCAAACACACAACGCCTCTGGGACATTCAGTATAGCAGTACAGCATTACAGAGCAGTGTGTGTGTTTGAACACTAGAGGTCAGGGTTGCACAGATTAAAGTCAGAATGAGAGTCAATTAACATATGAGGTCACATGATCCACATATTGACAATGAAGAGGTTCATGTAGGAGTATTAACTCATAAATTATTTTTGCTGTCCGTGTCAAGCTATATATTATTATATGTATCAATTAAAAAAGGTCTGCAAACTCACTCCATAATGTTTAATAACGACAATGTTTTGATCCCACTTGGATCTTCGTCATGTCAGAGACTGACCTGAAGACACAGCTACATTTAAACATCATGTACATCAACAGGCTGGACGAGCTCTGTGGGAGCAGGTGTGACTAACAATCCAAATAACTAAAGCTGTCAAATGAATGCAGTGGAGCTGTATAAAGTATAAAGTGGCATGAAACATTCAAGTACAAGTACTCAACTTTGTACTGTACTTAATTAAATTGTACTTGTTACACTCGACCACTATCTGCAGTGGTGTGCAACTTGATTTGTAAAAACAACAAGAGTAATTCTTTTTGTGTCGTGACCTATGTGACAGCACTATTTCACACTGCACATCACTGTATTGATTTAGTTAACCGTAACTGTCAATAAAATTACAGCTGTCCTGTTGACTTACAAAACAGAGCAGGAGGAGGGAGACTGGGTTGTTTTTATCCACTAACAACATATCTAACATTTAGCAATACTCGCCTAAAAAATTATTATGTTTTTTAGAGATTAATAGATTCTGTTTCTCTTTAAAATGGTTTCATTTACACTTTCTACAAACGTTATAAACCTGCCCTGAAACAGTCCTCATTACTCTCATGCTCAGTCTGTGTCAGCGTGTTCCTCATCATCTTCATTAACCAGCTCCTCCAGGTCAGAGTCTGATTCTTCTCCAAAGTAGATTTTCAATTCAGGAGCGGTGTGACGACGAAAAACCCTGAACATATCACAGGAGCCATGCGCCCTATTGCTCTGACTTATATCAGAAGCAGAAAGTTCACAAGGGGTTAGTCTGGTCTCTAACAAAGGTCTCCCAACTACTCTGTTCTTATGTGGCATCATAACAAGCTCTCCGTCATCCAGGAAACATTTGTTCCTGAGCACCAACGGGCTGGACATGGAGCAAGGCTGCAGAGATTCAACAGCACCGGCTGCGAGGTGTGGATGTCCTGATCCAGCCTGGAGCAGCAGGTGTCTGAGAGACAACCACCTCCAGAAACCACTGAGAGGTTTCTTGGTTGATTCTTTGGAGCTTGTCGGGGGTTGGTTTGTAAAAGTGTTGGAGGTGTATTTCCTCTTCAGCCAAAGAGAAAGCCACCGTCTCCAGACTGTTCTGACTCGGCAGCTAAGTCGAGAGTCTGACTGCTGCTTGGTGTCATCGCTTCCTGCAGAACATTTTTTGTCCTGGATGGAGAGCATGCTGTTACAGCTCTCGTCCCCTTCTCCTCCTCAGCCTGATCCTAGCAGAGCAGCAGAGGGTTTGTGGTGACTTTTTTTTCCAAGGGAATGAAAGAGAACAAGAGCGGAGGCTGGATAGATAGAGGTAGTATGATTCCTCCAGGCCTCCTCACTCCCACTTTTCCACTTTGCCTCTCCCCAGCTTCCCAGCTTCCCTGCTTTTCCTTCAGTTTCAGAGGTGTAGGGGTTGCAGATCACATGCTCGGCTCAAAGCAATTCATCCTGTCTGTCACACAGTAAGCAGCCTGAGTAGTCTAATTCTCAGAGAGACTGCTGTCCACCCCCTGGCTTTACAAACTCCATAGGATGCTGAGTCGTTCCTCTTGTCCCTGGTCTCAGAGGGCTTCTCCTGGATACATCTTCATCTCACAGACTGTCAAGTCACTGCTCATCCTCATCCTCCTCTCTACTCTTCTTCATCTCCTGCAATAGGAATCACTCCACAGTGCTGTGTTGTCCCTGGACAGCATGTACCCGAGGGGTGATGCCACAATGATCTGCCAGCTGCTGTGTGAATGCCCAAACTGCATCCAAATATCAGTTCCCAAAGGGCTTCAGGGCAGACCCTCCATCTCTCCTCATGAATCAATAACAAGTTCAGGCCGCTCTTCAGCTGTGATGGTGCTCTTTTACTTAGTGAAAGTAACTTGCCAGCTCAACCTGGCTTTGTGCCATGGCCTGGAGGAATGCATGCAGTCGAGTTTTTGTCCCCTGCTGATGCCAGCGTGTTCTTCCTGCCTGAGGACGGGAAATGATTAATTGTCCATGTGACAAAATGTGTCTTTAGCTTCAGTGTATTTGAATTAAACATGAGGAAAATATACAGCTACAGTCACTCATCAGTCACTCATTGTGTAGTGCATAACAGGAAATTGTACACTGGACACAGCAGTTTAAAATGTTTCAGTTTGGTAGCACTGTACTGCGGTTTAGCTTTGTAAGTGTGTGTGTGTGGGTGCATGGCCAATCATGGGACCTAATAACAAATTGATTAGATGGAAAAGCTCCCCAGGCGGATACTGACCTCTGATCCCATTTAACCTCATTACGCTGCGTCCCAGCTGTTAAAGCCTGAGGATCGCTCTCTGAGACTGCAGCAATGTACAAAATACTGAGCCTTTGTCGAGCCGTGCCGTAAGGGTTACACATCTGATGTTTGAAAGTTTAGTCACAAAGAAAAGCTTTCTTCATCACTAAGGCTGTGTGAAAAACTGTTTTGTATCAGGACTGACAAAGATTATTTACATTTTACTTGATATGATATAACAATGGTTATATTTCCATTCATGCAATGCTGAAACTAATCTAAAACCACCAGCTGTTTACTTCCAACAAATGTGTAACAGTCCAACAGCAAGTTAAAAGATGCCAGAACTAAATCCAATTTAGTTACAACTAACAGTCCTGCTACTGTATAAAACACATGCATCTATATAAACTTTTAACAGATTATAACAGAAATTAAAGTACACACACACACATGGCGTAGAAGACATGATGGCAAACTGCAGATGAGTCAGTGAAATGAATAAAATAAATCATTGTATTGAGAGATATTGTGATGCCATGTTAAACCTCAGTGTCACCTGTACCTGCGTCACAGAGGACGTTTAGCGTGCACCTCTATGATGATCATAAATGACGTCACACTACCTGTACCCTCCCTCGCGCCCCGGCGGCGCGCGCTGCCTCGGTTGCCATAGCGCCGCGCCGCAGTTTCCCGGATGTAGTATTCCCCCATTCAACATGGCGTCGGGAAAGTGAGACTTCGCCTGATGTTCCAGTTTGTCCGAAGTTAGTCCGCAGCCTGCTGCTCGGAACACGGGGAGCTCTGCGCTCGGAACACGGGGAGCTCTGCGCTCTGAACACGGGGAGCTCTGCGCTCACACCGCGGCGGCAGCAAGGAAAAGTTTCCCCGGGACTTTGTGGGTGAGTGAAAACATTTAGTCCCGGTACCTGAAGCTCGGTGCGAGCTAGCTGCTGCTAACGGCGGCTAACGTTAGCTGTGTGTGTGTGTGTGTGTGTGTGTGTGTGTGTGTGTGTGTGTGTGTGTGTGTGTGTGTGTGTGTGTGTGGTTTTGAAGTTATGACCGAGCTCCGAGCTGAGGACTCACTTGTGAAAGTCTGGAGCTAACTTCACGTCTGTCCGAGCTCGCCGGACGGCTTAATGCAAATCCAGGAGACACAGCCTGTCTGTCTGTCTGTGTGTCTGTCTGTGTGTCTGTCTGTCTGTGTGTCTGTCTGTGTGTCTGTTTGTCTGTCTGTCTGTCTGTCTGTCTGTGTGTCTGTGTGTCTGTCTGTCTGTCTGTGTGTCTGTCTGTCTGTCTGCCAGGTATCAGGAGACACATCTTTGCCTTTCCTGTTTTCTTCGTGCTGTGTTATTTAGGGTAAATCCAGCTGGTTCCTGTGACTCACGGTAAACTTTCATTTTCACCTCGGTGTCAGGGCTGGGCTGTGTCTCAGTCTGAGGATATTGTCTGTCTGAGATTTGATTAAGTTTCTCTCTCCCCTCTTTGACCCCACTTTTTTATTGCATGACTCATTTCTCCTCATCCTCTGGTCTTTAATATTTCCCATCTCCTCCTCGTCTCTCATCTGGCAGGTATGTGTGTGTGTGTGTGTGTGTGTGTGTGTGTGTGTGTGTGTGTGTGTGTGTGTGTGTTATGCCTGAGGCGTTCATATGTGTACAGTGTGTGTGAGTGGAAACAAGATTTTGCGTGCCGTTAGTCAGCAAGGTTGTGTGATTAGAGCTGGGCACACACATTCCTGGGATGCCGGAGCTTCACGGAGGGGTCACTCTGCTCTCTCACGTTCATCAGACTCCAGCAGTGAACATGCTGATCAGAATCAACCCCCAACTTTGCATCATGCTCTGCGAGTTATTCAGCAAAGAGGACTGTGAGGTATCAGGTTGGAAAATCACCAGGAGCTACAGATCAAATGAGTTGTACTGGTAGATCAGTGTATGTCTGTGTCAGCAGGTTACAGATGGGATAAGTTAATTACTTGTGTTATATGTACAGCTGTTGTTTAATTCATTGGGCATCTTTTTAGGAGTAGTAGTACAACTGTCAAATGAGGCTTTACAATCTGTAACATCCGACATGTTCCTAATTTTAATCTCTTAAACCAGTTTGACAGCAGTGAAATCAGCGTGGGAGCGTTCAGATTGTCTGTTATCGTATAGGTCATGTTTGACTGCGTATTTCACAAGGCGCTGTGTGAAACTAGAGAATCAATAGAAATATTTTTCTTCCTGCTCTAACAAAGTAAGAGAAGCAGTGAAGGTAGCTGTGCGATGGAGGCTGCAGACTGGAGACTGTTAAAGCGCCCACGCTTCCAAAATAAAATCCTATTTGTCCAGAGTGATAACAGATCAGTGATGGAAAGTTACACCGCCCTGCCAATTACAGACACCGACCATCAGTTTCACTGGCTGAAGTGACACCTGTTGCTGGTGGATTTACCAGCTGTAGCTCCTGTAAAAAAGAGCAGTGACTTTATTTCTCACAGAAGTCTGAACGTGGTAAAAAAACTAAGCTGTCGCTAAATTCACTTAGAACACCATGAGACGAGATCTGTGTAAAATGTCTGATTGGCCAAAACGACTAGAATCGTGACTCAGCTTTACTCAAAGTAAAATTAGACGATGAAATTAGAAATATAGAAACAAAAAAAATGTCTTTGATCTGTTGCTATATGTTGCCCTGTTTGCTTTCAGATTCCTCTGCAGGCTTTACGTTGAATGTGTTCAGATTCAGGACGCAAAAGAAGTGAACAACAACAAACACAGTTGAAGGTACACACTCACAGCCCGTTTTTTAAAAACCCAGGTTTAGAGGAGAGGGGAGGGGGGTTGCGGTGGATCACAGCAGGGAAGTTGAGTCATGAAGGCACAGACGATCGGTGACTGCTGGACTGTCGACAGACGTGTCCAGCAGGGGGTGGAGCTGATGGCAGGACGGATGTTTGATGCATGTTGACCCGAAGGTTCCTGAGAGAGACAAACACAGCTGCTGTGCAGCAGCTTCCATGAACTCCCGACAGCGTTCACATCGACATACGAGGTGACAGCTCGAGGCTGAAGCTGAGAGTGATCATAGCTGTAATCACTAAAAGCAGGCCTGCACACTTTAGACGCCTGTTATTGCTGTAGTCCTGCGTGGTCATTTACTATCAGGCATTAAATTATTACTCTCACTTTCTGTGCTCAGCTTCTTGTTATTGGGCGCCTCTGTTATAAAAGAAATGTAATTTTCTGGTGTGGTCTGAAGTGCAGGATTATTTCCAAAAAATGAACGAGCAGAAAGTTGCTGAGAGAACTGCAACCATGATTCATACTATGCACGTTTTCCTGAGGTTAAGGTTTAATAAAATTACTTTTTCATATCACACTTTACAATGGAGACACTCACATTGCAGCATGTTCTGTCAGTTATAGACACAGAACAGATTCAGTTTTTGACTGCCTCTTATCAGCCATGTGATTTGTACCTGAATGTGCTGTTACCCGCAGCCCAGCCTGTTCTCTTTGTGTCCTTGTTGCTTGAGTTCGTGTTGTAGTGGATGAGCAAGCATGGAAACATTAAAAGTCTCTTATCTTTCTCCTGCTATCAGGTTTCACAGAAAAAGATGCCGTGTGTGTGTGTGAGAGAGAGAGAGAAAGCAAAGATGAAAGGAGATACTTCTTCTAGGTCTGGATGTTTGTCGAGAGTCCAGAGAGAGACCGAGTGTGTGAAGGGGGAGGCGAGGTGCAGAGCCAACACAGGGCTAGATTCAGCTAAAGGCTAACACCCAAACAACCAGATCTGCAGAGAAAACACGGCAGTGGAGGCCTGCATGTGAAACCCCCTGACTCCACCTCACACCAGAGGAGTGATGGAGGAAAAGGTTTGGAAAGGAGAGCAAGGACGTTTCTTTCTGTTTTTCTGTGTTTTGTTTTTGATAGTTGTCTTTCGGTTCTCATTTTGTGACTGCAGAAATGAAAGAAATTAATAGAAAACAGCCACAGCTGCTCATTGACTTATTAAAAATGATCCATAGCATTCAACCCCTCCAAAAGAAATCTTAAAAGTGTCTGGAGACAGAGGATAAAGATAAGCTGACTGGATTAAATAGGCCCTGGGTGGGGAAGAGAAGGAGTAGAAAAAAGTAAAAACATGCTGGGGGCATGTCAGACCCTACATTATGACTCTTCCCTGTAAGAGGCAGAAAGCTTATTGCCTTAGAGGAAAGAAAATCCTCTCTGGAATGACTGCAGCAGCCAACATCAACACAGCCCTCTAGGTGCTCAAGCACAGAGGCAGGAACACCGTATGCATAAAAGAAATATATTATTATAACAATCGCTTCAACCGCCAAGTCTGAGTAGAAGGCCAGCGTTGTGTGCGATGTATAGAGAGATAAAAATGATAAAAATCAGAAGAATTTGATATTCAGCTACAGATCAGCTTTTGTCCACAGCACAAAGATTGTTCAGCTTTCTGTCTCAGGACTAAAGAAATATAAAAAAAATCACATTTGAGAATCTGAAATTAAAGAAGCTGGTCAATTCTTTTTAGTAAAAAAATATGAATCAAAATAGTTGCAAATTGATTAACAATTAATTGACGAGTCACAGCTCTAAACGCCCCGTGTGTCTTTCTTTGCACACAGCGACAGAGTGAGGAGCTTTGTTCTTCTGTTTGCATGTACAGTTTGAAAAAATCAAGCTTGGGCCTGCTTGTTCCCGGTGATATGGAGGTTTCACAAACACACAATACAAAGAGAGTTCTGGATGGTGACCGTGTTTCACCTCAGCTGTGCTGGTGTTGCAATGCTCGTGAATGGCAGTATGTCACAGAGGGAGGTGTAAGAGGGATAAAAAGCTTTTTTTGTTGACGTTTGCTGTACTATACACGGGCAGGACTCTGTATGAGATTCCTGCTCTTGAATCTGTATGTGTTCTTAAACAGTCTATAAGATTAATACATTAAGAAATGTTATTTGATTTGATTTTTATAGGAAGTTGTTGTTTTCTCAATTAATTCAAAGATATAATTTCTTAGGAACCACTTGGCATGAAGATGTCCACATTTTAAATACTTGTTATCACTTGTTCATGAACACAGCTGTAGCTGTTGTAGCAGATAATCTGATCATATCTTCTGAGCAGAAGAGTGTTTACAGATCACATTCGTTGTTCATACATCACAGCTACATGGATTTCATCTGATCATATTTTCTCACCTCCTCTGTGTTTGGAGTGTGAGTAACGTTCACTGACCTGCTGTATTTGTCAGCGCTGTCCTGCAGACAGTACATCTCAGATGACTGGCCTCACTAATGACAGGGGAGGTGGATGTGATGTTTGACTTCTTCACAACAACATCACCTCATTGTTTCTGTTTCTGGACAACATGACTACATCATCATGTAATGATGGTGGCACAGCTGATAGTCAGTGCTGCACTGAATCATGTTTCACAGTCTGCTTTGATGTTTAACATGATGCTAACGTTGTGCAATAGCAGCAACAAGTTATGATGAAAGTAGTCGAGTACAGATTTAATGTAATATCAGTGTTCAGTCACCTGTGGTCATCTGACTTCATATTTTCTTGACCAGCTTGTCTGCTGGTCTTAATTTAAACTTTTTGAATGTAATGCTCTTAAAGGATCATGAGTACATTCACATGAAACATTCAGGACTTAACCTGTCTCAACATGAAGCTTTGTCACTGTGTAATCTTCACAACAACACCAGACAACAGGTTGCCTACTTAGATTATTTGTTTTGGAGCCCAAACTAATAAAAGCCTGCAGCGCTTTGCCTAACAGCTTTACTTGTTTAATACCGGTAAAGGGATCGAGAACCAGTTCTAAAGCAGTACCGCTTCCTGACTAGTCAGTGCTGAATATTGATAAAGTCACTCCTGTGCTTTTGTCAGACGCATCAGATAAAAGTTATGACATTGTAGCCTCACAGTTTTCTGATCCGCCCTCATCAGAGCTACAGTGAATTCTGTGGTTCTGTGGTCAGCTTTAAGGCCAGTCATATTCAAGCACAGAAAAGCGAATCAATGTGCTCAATATGCTGTGGATCTATATGTGTGTAGACTGTCTGTCTGTCTGTCTGTCTGTCTGTCTGTCTGTCTGTCTGTCTGTCTGTCTGTCTGTGTCTCTCTCTCTTCTTTATTGTTTTACATGTGCTAACCTGTAACATCCTGTTTATCCTTGAACTTGTAGGTAGCCCTTGAACTCCTTGCAGTAAACTTGATATTTCTGTGTCAGTCGGTGCAGGGGTAGGGTCGAACTAGCTGCCGCTCTGTTTGCGTATGTGTGCTGAAATATGTGTAAGCTGGCTTGTGTGCTCCATGCAGCGCTCTCTCTGCTGTCTTTATCATTGACCTTTCCACATTCCACAACCTGCCGCTGGAAGTCGGCCCTCATTGGCTGCAACACTGCGTGCTTTGTTTGAACTCTGTCTCAGCATTGGCAGGTTTGTTCTGGCTGGGATAGACTGCGTGGACCTGTTCCTGTTGTATTTCCACTGTCAGAGGAATGTCAACAGGCCTTTTCCTTATTTACGCTGACACCTTGTAGTCTGTTAGATAAAAGATAGTGAATTGAATAGACTCACTGAGACTGCCTTTGATAAGAAACTCCTACTATAAACTCATCATGTGTTGATGTATGATTTGATGTTCAAGTTTATTTATTTGATATTTTTTCATGAAAGACTTATTATAGAAACGAGTTGTTATGGCAACAAGACAAAAAGGAGTATGCTAAATTTAGTTCAGACAGTAAAATCTGTCTTATTCATATCAGGCGTTTTGTGTAATCTCTCTGAAATGGGTGTTTAATTTGCTCTTCATCTGTCTGTGACGTTTAGATTGGCACCATGAGAAACTTCGAGGACACAGAGTCAAAGATCAATTTTCAGCGTTTTCCGTGGGCAGCGTTTGCCAAAGTTTGTTGCATTTATAAATTGTTATTATATTCTAATCATTTAGCCTTGACTCATGACTTGTGTGTCCTCTGTAATGTCTTTGGTGATTAATTTGTTTATATTAGCGGGCAGCCTTGGTATTTCACAGTAGCCTGTCTCGATCAGACTGCTGAATAGCAACAGTTTCAGTCACTGTTAGTCTGTGGTGCTACAGGGAGCCATATTGTCATCTCTGCACAGACTTACAGCTGCTCTGTAAGTCTGTAAATATAATATCATATAATATCATATATATATTACATTAATAGCTTTTATTGGTAGTAGTAGTAAATTTAACTTTACCTATACAGACCAAATCAAATACAGCTGAAACAGTCAGTAGTTGATTAATGGAAATTTGTCTGCAACTATTGAAACTACAACTAAACAGTTTCATCAGTTAATTGTAATTTTTTTCAAGCAAAAATACAAAAAAAAAAATGTTTTTTTTTTTTCCTATTCTGTTTATGTTGTTTACTGTATATCTTTAGGTTTAGGACTTTTGGACAGATGATATATGAAGCAGTTTATAAGTTTATATTGATCGATTTAACTAAAAAAATAAAATAAAAACAGCAAATGAATTGTTTCTTTTCTACTTTTGCGTTATTGGTTCTATTTGTTATTTTGTTGTATACTGAATATCTGTAGATTGAAGATGAAGATCACCTGAGGCTTCAGACAATTATGACAATTTTCTGACATTTTATTAAACCAAACGATTAATCGGTTAATTAGAAGAAATAAAATCTGCGTATTTATTCATTTAATTATTAATAGAGCTGCTACAATACAGAAATAAGGAAATAACAATAGACACGTGACAGCACAGTACAGGTAACAACATGCACCTGTGACGCATATTTACTGTTCCACTGTTATTTATTAATAACTTTAATTTGACATGACGCCCCCTCTCTCCCTCCCCCCCTCTCTCTGTCTCTGTCTCTCTCTCCATCTCTCTCTCTCTATCGCTTTCTCTCTCTCTCTCTTTCCCCCCCAGAAAGAGAGAGAGAGAGAGGGGGGAGAAAAAGAAGAGAGGAGAGAGAGAGAGAGAGGAGAAACGAGAGAGAAAAAAGAGAGAGAGAAGAGATGAAAAAAAGAGAGAGAGGAGAGAAGAGAAGAGAGAGAGAGAAAAGAGGAGAAGAGGAGGAGAGAGAAAAAGAGGAGAGAGAGGGAGAAAGAGAGAGAGAAAAGAGAGAGAGTTGTTGAGTATTGTTTTGTATTATTATTTAATTTCCTTATTTTATTACAAACACATTTTACTGTCTTTTGTTGTTACACGCTTGCATGTAAAACATTTCCCATGCCAATAAGCTGAATTGATTGAAAGAAAGAGAGAGAGGGGAGAGGAAAGAGAGGAGAGAGAAGGGGATGGAGAGAAGAGAGGGGCAGAAAAGAGAGAGACAGACGGAGAGGGAAGAGGAGAACGAGAAGAGAGAGAAAAGCGAGAGCGACGGGGGAGAGAGAAAAGAGAGAGAGAGAATCGATAGAGAGAAGAAAGAAGATCGAAGCAATCGAAAAATCTGCGCTCGATCGCGCACGGGAGCACCAGACGAGAGCGACCTCTGCTCACCCCAACCCCCCACCCACCCGCTCACGTCTCTCCCTCTTCCCTATCTCCCCCGCTCGCGCTCGTAATCTCCCCTCTCTCCCCACCCCTCTCTCTCGCTCCCTCTGCCCTCTCTCTCTTTTTTTTCGTATTTTTTCTTCTTCTTCTTCTTTCCTCTTCCTTTCTTATCTTTCCCCCCCTTTCGCTGTTCTTTTTGTTTTTTTCCCTTTCCCCCCCCCGCTGTTGGTGGCCAATGTCAACAATTTTCCCATTTGTCCCATTAAACATGTTTCCCCCGTTTTTTTCCCAATTCCAATATACGCTTAATTTAAAACCGTTTCACCGAAAATATCATCTCGTTTTACTCGTCCCTTCCTTTTTGCCACATCTCTTCTGCTTTTTTTCTCGTCTACCCTCTCTCTCATCTCTCTTTATTCTCCTCTCCCTCGACGCTCTCTCTCTTTGATCGCTCGCACCTCTCTCCTCCCCCCTTCTCTGCTCTCTTTTCTTACTCCCTCTCTCCCTCCTCATCTCTCGCTCGCTCGCGTCTCTCTCTCTCTCTAGTTCTCTCGCTTTCCCTCCTTTCCACAGACTTACTTCTTCCTCCCCACCTTGGACCATACATATTCTCAAGGTGCATTTGTTTACCTGTACTGTGCCTGTCACGTGTTCATTGTTTATTTCCTTATTTCTGTATTGTAGCAGCTCTATTAATAATTAAATGAATCAAATACGCAGATTTTATTTCTTCTAATTAACCGATTAATCGTTTGTGTTTAATAAATGGTCAGAAAATTGTTCATACTGTGCTGAAGCCTCAGAAGGGTTATCGTCAAATCT